>NW_021680460.1:267246-270544 GCF_001412515.2 Diachasma alloeum | reverse complement strand
ATTTATGATACCCTATTTTCCAGCTAGACAAGGGTTAAGAGGGTAAGAATAGGTCCAAGAAAAAAAGTGAAAGTATTTCAGGCTGAATTTTCTCTCGAAATAAGTGATCCTAAAAACACCTTTTCACAAAAAATTATCCCGTCATCCGCGAAAATCTCTGTAGATTTTTTTTCTACATGATTTATCACCCTTATGCCCAAACATTTCAGCTAGATAAGGGTTAAGAAAGCAAGAATGGGAAAAAGTGAAAGTTTTTCAGACTCAATTTTGTTTCGAGATAAGTGATCTTGAGAACACCTTTTCAGAAAAAAATTATCTCACCTTCGCGAAAATTTTCGCCTCTGTCTTTTTTTCTCACATGATTTACCCCCACCCCCTCTGACCATTGTCTAGACTATAAAACCGACGTGTTTCCATGGTTTTTCATCAGTTCTTACGTAAGACTTACGAGTAACGTCTCAGTTTTGTCACGATGAATTCTCTTGTGTGCAAGCAGTGGCTCAAACGTTTGGAGGAAGAGTATGAGCTCTTGAAGATGGATCGAAGACCAGCGGAAATTCAACGAAGTCTCCATGATATCCGGGGTAAGACGCGAGAAGTCAAACAACTTTTGCATGGGGGTGTCTCTCAAGGTCAAAAGCTGCGGTTGACATATATGTTATCTCGATTGAAAACATTCGAAGTTTCATTTAAAGCTTTGGAAACCGTTGGAAGGGGTCTCAACCAATTTAATCGATAGAGTGCGATGGAAAGATATTCAAAGTGCATTTGAAGGCCGCATGAGGACTGGCGTCATCATTAATTTGAAAAAACAAGATTTAATCAAATTTTTGGATGGTGCTCGCCGAATGCTTTGTGTGCATCTTAAAAATGCTTTAAAAAGGGAACGTGGTCTAAAAGTGAATGTAGTGTTATCGTGTAAGTATGAAGTTCGGAAAAATGGAGAATTTTTGGGAGAAGAAAAATTTTTCAGCACAAAAAATGAGATTGTCTTGGAATCTACCCACCCCAACCAGTGGTTTGAAGAGTTTATAAAAAATAAACTTTTAGTCAAGGTGGATGAACTCCAAGGAAAGGATTCAGGATGGTCACTCCGGGAAGTTATCAATATGGATGTAAATATTAATAAATATAATCCATTACGTGGAGGTTCAAGTTTTGTTGAGGTACCCAGATGGATTCAACTAAAAAAGGCTGTCATAAATGTTCGAAATGAGGACGACTCTTTCTGTTTCTTATAGTCCATCATGGCGGCTCGCTGAAATGTGCAAGATAGAAAACGTCCAAATTCCTATCCACCATTCGGTACAGTAATTAAAAATTTCGGTATGTTTAATTATCCTATGGCTATAAAGGATATACCAAAATTTGAAAAACTGAATGACATGTCGATAAATGTATATATAATTGAATGTGATGAAGATACAGGAAAAGAATGGATCGTGTCTTTATATTTAAGCTCGTGACCCCCAACGACACTTCAAGAAGCTGAGAAAACCATTCATCTATTGATGATTAAAAAAAAAGATGATAGACGGTCAACTGAAAAACTTTTCCATTATACATGGATCTCCAACCTCTCCAGACTACTCAGCAGCCAATTATGGAAAGGTAAACAACGTACATACATATGTGATAGATGTTTGTGTCATTTTAAAGTGGAAGAATCTTATGCAAAACACAGGATGGATTGCATATCCTTGAACAAGTGTCGCATGATATTTCCCACAAGTAATGATAAATATTTGAAGTTTAAAAATTTTAAGCATCAGCTTAGCGTTCCATTTGTTGCATATGCCGATACGGAATGTTTGTTGGAAAAAGTGCCCCATGAAAATAATGACAATACTAAAATCTATCAAAAACATGTGCCATATAGTGTAGCGTATTATGTAAAGTGTAACTATGATGACTCAAAGTCTGAACTGTGTGTTTATCGGGGGCTAGATTGTATCGAGTGGTTTATTGAAAAATTGCGTGATTTAGCTGTAAAAGTGGATGCTGAACTACAACGCAATGAGCCCATGTATTTGACGGCAGATATGTGGAATTTAATGCAGCGAAAAATTGCTATATTTGTGGAGACATATTCACAGATAAAGCGGTGAAGCACCGGGATCACTGTCATTTCACGGGGAAATATCGAGGCGCTGCGCATCCAGGCTGTAATTTGAACTACAAAGAGGCATGTACAATCCCCGTAGTTTTTCACAACTTATCTGGTTATGATTCCCCTTTCTTCATTAAGGCTTTAGCCAAACACTTTGAAGGTTCAGTGAAATTACTCCCCATTAATAAGGAAAAATATATTTCTTTCACAAAATCAGTGGAAACGACAAAAGTTCACCTAAGATTTATTGACTCACTTCGATTCATGGCGAGCAGTACAGATAAATTGTCATCATATTTATCTGATGATAAAAAAATCATTACGTCTAGTTATTACACCGACTTGAACCAGTTTAAACTCGTCACGCGCAAAGGAGTATTCCCATATGAATATATGGATTCATGGGAAAAACTTGACGAAGGAAAATTACCCGGGAAAGAACATTTCTATTCGCTATTGAATGATGCTGACATATCTAACGAGGACTACAATCATGCTTGCAACATCTGGAGGAATTTTGACATCAAAACTCTGGGTGAATATTCCGATTTATATTTGAAGACTGACGTCTTATTGCTGGCTAATATCTTTGAAAAATTCCGACAGAGTTGTTTTCAAACATATACTTTGGATCCTCTTCACTATTATACTGCACCCGGACTCGCTTTTGATGCCATGTTGAAGATGACAAAAGTAGAGCGGGAATTATTTCAAGACCCAGAGATGCTGCTTTTCATTGAAAAGGGTATTAGAGGAGGGTTATCTCAATGCTCAAATAGATATGGCAAAGCGAATAACAAGTACATGGGGAATGACTATAATCCTGAGGACCCCAAGTCATACCTCATGTATTTTGATGTGAACAATTTATATGGAGCTGCCATGAGACACTATTTACCACAAAAAGGATTCACTTGGGTACAGAATTGGAATTCACTCAATATTGAAAATATTTCCAATGATTCGAGTATTGGATACATTTTCGAGGTGGATCTTGAATACCCAAAAGAGCTACATATGAGCCATCAAGATTTACCGCTTTGTCCTGAACACATTGTGCCCCCCAACGGAGAATCAAAGTTACCAAAACTACTCACCACTCTGAATCCAAAGAAGAATTATGTAATCCACCATGAAAACCTCAAGCAATACTTGAGTCTTGGTTTGAGGCTGACAAAAATTCATCGA
>NW_021680460.1:266652-267221 GCF_001412515.2 Diachasma alloeum | reverse complement strand
GACTCAAAGTCTGAACTGTGTGTTTATCGGGGGCTAGATTGTATCGAGTGGTTTATTGAAAAATTGCGTGATTTAGCTGTAAAAGTGGATGCTGAACTACAACGCAATGAGCCCATGTATTTGACGGCAGATATGTGGAATTTAATGCAGCGAAAAATTGCTATATTTGTGGAGACATATTCACAGATAAAGCGGTGAAGCACCGGGATCACTGTCATTTCACGGGGAAATATCGAGGCGCTGCGCATCCAGGCTGTAATTTGAACTACAAAGAGGCATGTACAATCCCCGTAGTTTTTCACAACTTATCTGGTTATGATTCCCCTTTCTTCATTAAGGCTTTAGCCAAACACTTTGAAGGTTCAGTGAAATTACTCCCCATTAATAAGGAAAAATATATTTCTTTCACAAAATCAGTGGAAACGACAAAAGTTCACCTAAGATTTATTGACTCACTTCGATTNTCTTTATATTTAAGCTCGTGACCCCCAACGACACTTCAAGAAGCTGAGAAAACCATTCATCTATTGATGATTAAAAAAAAAGATGATAGACGGTCAACTGAAAAA
>NW_021680460.1:266357-266566 GCF_001412515.2 Diachasma alloeum | reverse complement strand
AATCATGCTTGCAACATCTGGAGGAATTTTGACATCAAAACTCTGGGTGAATATTCCGATTTATATTTGAAGACTGACGTCTTATTGCTGGCTAATATCTTTGAAAAATTCCGACAGAGTTGTTTTCAAACATATACTTTGGATCCTCTTCACTATTATACTGCACCCGGACTCGCTTTTGATGCCATGTTGAAGATGACAAAAGTAGA
>NW_021680460.1:264369-266012 GCF_001412515.2 Diachasma alloeum | reverse complement strand
CGAAAGGGGTAAAAAGATGAGCTCTCAGGACCATCACTTTTGATGATTACAAGTTATGTTTAGAAAATCATCGAAATGTATCAAGACCTCACAATTCCATCTGATCAATGCAGCACAATGTATATACAATCAATCAGACAAAATTAGCGTTAAGTTGGCATGATGATAAACGTGTACTCATGCCAGGTACTCCTGATACCTTACCCTATGGGTTCAAGGGATAATATAAGGGAGAAAAAAAATAAAACATAATTCTTTCAAAAAATGCATTTTTATTTAAACAAATCATACATTAGTTTGCCTCCATCTTATGATATTGATGGTAGAAGTTAGCGTTGTCCATGGAATGAAAGATAATAATCCAAGGGATACCACCCCTAATCCTATTGACATTAAAGCAAATAGAATTCCATGAGACTTATGGTCCTGCGCGTGACCATCACATTCATGTAAAATTTCTTCAAGTTGTACATAATATTTGGGGAGATAATGGAAACATTATCTTTTATATATTAACGTTGTCACATTGAGATTCCATGCAAAAATTTCTTCGTCAAGTTTTTTCACATTTTTTTGNGGGAATTATTTCAAGACCCAGAGATGCTGCTTTTCATTGAAAAGGGTATTAGAGGAGGGTTATCTCAATGCTCAAATAGATATGGCAAAGCGAATAACAAGTACATGGGGAATGACTATAATCCTGAGGACCCCAAGTCATACCTCATGTATTTTGATGTGAACAATTTATATGGAGCTGCCATGAGACACTATTTACCACAAAAAGGATTCACTTGGGTACAGAATTGGAATTCACTCAATATTGAAAATATTTCCAATGATTCGAGTATTGGATACATTTTCGAGGTGGATCTTGAATACCCAAAAGAGCTACATATGAGCCATCAAGATTTACCGCTTTGTCCTGAACACATTGTGCCCCCCAACGGAGAGTCAAAGTTGCCAAAACTACTCACCACTCTGAATTCAAAGAAGAATTATGTAATCCACCATGAAAACCTCAAGCAATACTTGAGTCTTGGTTTGAGGCTGACAAAAATTCATCGAGTGTTGAAATTTAATCAGAGTGCCTGGTTAAAAAAATATATCGATCTCAACACAGAATACAGGAAAAATTCCCAGAACGAGTTTGAGAAGAATTTCTACAAACTCATGAATAATGCTGTGTTTGGAAAAACAATGGAGAATGTTCGGAAGCAAATGGATGTCAAGCTGGTGACCAAGTGGGAAGGCCGTTGGGGGGCTCAGGCCTGGATATCAAAACCGAATTTTCATAGCAGTGTAATCTTTGATAAAGATTTAGTCATCATTCAAATGAACCGCACACGAGTCAAATTCAATAAACCGATTTACGTAGGTTTCAGTATTTTAGATATTTCGAAAACTTATATTTATGACTTTCATTATAATTATATCAAAAATACTTTCAAGGAAAACGTAAAATTATTGTATACAGATACTGACAGTCTCATCTATCATTTTTATACTAATAATATTTATGATTCCATAAGGAATGATTTACAGAAATTTGATACGTTAGATTATCCTGAAAATAATGTATATAGCATCCCTCGTGTAAATAAGAAAAAATTAGGTGTTATGAAAGATGAAAATAATGGTAGGAT
>NW_021680460.1:261770-264003 GCF_001412515.2 Diachasma alloeum | reverse complement strand
GATGGGTGTTGATATCATAAAATGGATACTTAGGTTCACAAATAAAGCGATAATCATCGGTCATTCCACAGTGTGCGAAATCCTCAGCGTGTGCCAAAGTATAAAGGTCTTGGCTGAGTAGCAGGTAGTCAGCCCGTGGTTGAATGTACGCCGCCCCACGTTTATGACCGAACAATTGAAGCGCTGGNGTGTTTAAGATCAAAAATGTACTCATTGAAAGTATTTGGAGAAGAGCGAGAAAAATTTCGACCGAAAGGGGTAAAAAGATGAGCTCTCAGGACCATCACTTTTGATGATTACAAGTTATGTTTAGAAAATCATCGAAATGTATCAAGACCTCAAAATTCCATCAGATCAATGCAGCACAATGTATATACAATCAATCAGACAAAATTAGCGTTAAGTTGGNTTGAATGTACGCCGCCCCACGTTTATGACCGAACAATTGAAGCGCTGGCAGGGGATACATTTTGAATAATTGGTAGACTGAGACGGTAACTAGTGGGACCTTAAGAATGACAATTAACTCCCCTTCATGAAAGCCTATCTTTGTTTTCGAAATTTTCAGTAATTTGTCGGTGTTAAATTCATCAGTGGGAATGACCACAGAGGCATCTCCATTAACTATTGAAAAATGGTTTGCAGCACTTTGAAGTTCTTCAAGAGTGAATAATTGAGGGTGCACAACACCTGTCTTAGCTAAATGCACTATCTCGATAATGGTTTTCATTGTATAAATATAATTATCCAATTCCTCTTCCAAACTTTCAACCCAATTTCGTATTTTATTCAATATTAGTTGATATTCAGCACTGTTAAAAGTTTCATTTTTCATCAGCTCCTCAATTAATCGAGCCTCTGTCTCAACACCCCCAAGGCTTATTGTGCTTTGATTCTCCAATGCCTTAATTGTATCACAAAAATGATGCAGTCCTGATTTAATTAGGTGCAGCTTTTCACTAGTTTTATCTGATATTTCTTCATTGCCGTGTAGAGTTCCCAAAGCCACATCCTTATTTTGCTCTTCAATACTGGACTCATTCATGAAGAACAGGAATCGAGCTATATACTTTTCCACGTTTCGATTCTTTTTCAGGATATTTTCACTTTGAAGAACTTCTGCACATTGTTCAGCTCCTCCATAATTTTTACACTTTTGATCCATATTTTCCAGTATTTTCGGATGAATTAGTGGTCGTTGATCGATGAACTTTCTCCCGTCAATCCGAGTGGCGAGTTGCCACTCACCTGTGGTGAAGCGCACATCACCTACAGATTCATAATATAGTCCACTTCGACTGAAAATCTCAGTATTGAGAAAATTTTCACTCCGGCAGGAGGATGTCGCGAGAACTAGTAGCACGATGATTTTCACGAGCATGTTGTTGAGTTAAAATCACCAACTAAACTGTGAAGGATGAAAATAGGCTGACTGTTTAAATAGTTTTTCCCCCTCTTCATGTTTTTTATTCATCAGCATCAATCCAGCTATTGTGGGTGTTATCAAATCCCAGCCATTTAACAAAAAGTCTATTTCCAGATTTTTTCAATACTTTTTCCACAAGATACACGTCAGAATGTTTTGTTTTCAGTAATTCTTCTTCATAAAAACTTCCACTGATCAATTCATTTTTATAATCTTTGAATTTGTATGCAACTGGATTAGTATTATTAATTTTTCGGATAGTGAAAATTTCTGTAGTCCAATTGGGGGTATAACCTTTTTCAAAAACATGTTTGGCCTTACTTATCCGAACTTTATCACCCACGTGAAACTTTGGCTGTCTTCCATTCACCCGAAAGTCGGCGTAGAGAAGACGTAATTTCTGGGCATTTTTTGTTGTCACGTCGGCAGGCTTCATACGAATAGTTCGATGTTTTCTATGATTATATTCCCGTACAAGTTCTGGCAACATATCAATCCACTTGTAATTTCCACGTAAACTGAACTGAAACCACATTTTACTCTTCAATGTTCGATTGAATCGCTCACATATAGAAGCCTTCAAATTACTGAATGTGGAGTATAAATTGATATTATATTTCTTCATTAATGCTTGAAATTCTGAATTGTAGAATTCCTTTCCACCATCAACGTGTAAATGTTTGGGCACACGCCCCTGTTGGAGAATGGAATTCATAGCTCTCGTGACATCTTGGGCATTTTTCCTCCTTATCGGCTCAGCCCACGCAAATTTTGAAAAATTATCTATTACAGTGAGCAAAAATCTAT
>NW_021680460.1:257680-261534 GCF_001412515.2 Diachasma alloeum | reverse complement strand
ATCAACACTCTCTCTACCCAATTTCAATAGGTTATGTTTTCGTTGAATTGCTTTCCTCGCAGCGGAAATTTGACGTAAAATCTCTTGTTGCTTTGACATTTCATCCTTACGAGGAGCCATGTTCACTCACTGGGATCTAGCCCGCTACTGTTTAAGTTCTCCCCCTACAACCATTATTTATTTATTTATTTGAACGAAAGAATCGAAATTTCTCCTGTATCGACCTCCATCAATATCCCTATCATTATCGATTACTTGGAACGAATAATTATTTTTCCAACATGTGGAACACAATTGTTTAAATTTTTCGAATGACATATCTGTATTGACATGATCATTATAAATATGTCTTAGATTCATTTCGTCCTGCTTGAATAATACCAGGAAATTAACATTGTCACGCACTAAATGTTTTGGAATGCGAGCATACGATTGACATAAATAAAAACTGTCAACATTTTTATGTCTCCCCATACAAAAATATGCCTTAATATTATTTTGCTTCTCGCAGGCCACATCATCAAATATAAATAAAGAATTCTTCTCCACGTTGTCCACCGACACAACTTCCTCATTCTCTGAGAATGTATAATAATTCATGTCACTCAGAGGTTTGAATAAATTTGGTAAAAATTGATATTTCGGTTGGTTGAGCGATTTCGAATAAACGTAGATGTTTGAAAATCTGAAACCATTCGGATGAATTATGAGGCTCAATAGGGCATTCGTTTTTCCACAATTTGATGGACCACAGAAAACTGCGCGAATGGTATTTGGCAGCAATGAGCCATGCCGTCTCCGTTGATTAGTATCTTTCGCAGTCACTGAATCAAAATTAATGACGGGTAAACCGTTGGGATGTGTACTGAACTCCATCTCCACAACAACTGAGGAGAAAACCTATAAATTGCAGGGTTTTATAGCAAAATCAGTCAGTTCTCTTTCGGACATGATTGTGCACAGATCGCGTGCTAACAAAAAAGGGAGGGGGTTATTGAACAAAATCATCAACAATCTCCCCGTTGAATTGCATCTGCCAGGCTATCAGTATTGTGGACCAGGTACAAAGTTAGCAAAGAGATTAGCTCGGGGAGATCCTGGAATAAATCCCTTGGATTCTGCCTGTAAGGAACACAACATCGCACACTCAAAAAATCGTGAAAATATTTCAGCGCGACACGACGCTGACAAAGTGCTTGCCGAAGAAGCTTGGCGACGTGTATCAGCACCAGACGCTAGTTTGGGGGAAAAAGCTGCCGCTTTATTTGTAACGAACGCCATGAAGGCTAAAACTAAATTGGGTATGGGTGTAAAAAAATCAAGTTTGGGTGTAAAAAAATGAAGTTTGGGTGTAAAAAAATCAAGTTTGGGTGTTAAAAAATCAAGTTCGGGAGTGAAAAAACGAAAGATAAGGAAAAAAAAGAGGGGGAAGCCTAAAAAGAGGGTGACATTCAGAACAATCATCCGAGCTGCTAAAAATTCAATCAAATTAAATAACGGTTGACTGATGCTATTAAAACAGCTCTCAATGGTGCTAGAGTAGCCGTGAAACAGAATGGTGGGCGAAGCAAAGTCAATATTCCGCGCGTGATTCCAGTCCCATCGAAATTTGGAGGAATTTTACCCTTTCTTGTGCCACTATTTGTCGGTTTAAGTGCCACGGGGGCATTAGCTGGAGGAGCGGCTGGAATTACTAAAGCTGTTAATAGTGCCAAAGCTGCCAAACAACAACTCGCGGAAAATAAAAGGCATAATGAAACTATGGAGGCTATTGCACTCGGCCGAGGTTTACATCTTAAACCTTATAAGAAGGGGATGGGTTTGTACTTGAAGCTAAAAAACTATTGACGATGCTATCACGCAGGGCTCTAACAGACGGAGATCTCAGAAAATATGCAAAACTCATGAATATTCCACATTTTCGAGGTGTTTTCATGCGTAATGGCTTACCCAAAAATGGACCATTCAAAAATGAATCAGGCATTATCAATTTGGATGATAGAGAGGGTCCTGGAACTCATTGGGTTGCATATAAAAAAATAGGAAATGATGTCACTTATTTTGATAGTTTTGGGAATCTTCAACCTCCCACAGATCTNCAAACATGTGTGGACGGTGACAACTGCAACGCAGCTCGAGAAGCCACGTTATGTTATCCTGGGTTTTCAAACAGCACGAAAAAATAAGGATAAGAAAAATACTAGCAATTTTGACCATTGCAGTATTGCAGATGTTAAATTATTCCTAAATTACCAATGTTATCCATATGGAAATATAGATGTAGATATGGCTAAGAATCAGTATTCTATACTTTATGATATGTATTCCAACTTCAATCATCATATTATGATCAGCAAGTGAATAACCCTTTATTAAGTAAAGCACTATTTTCAACGATTACCCCACTAGTGGTGATTGATTGTTTTAAACAAAATGAATCTTTGAAATTTGGGCCGGTGGATATCCGTTTAGAATTTGAAATGAGAATAAGTATTCCCACGGGCACTGCTGCTTACTGCCTCATTTTGTATGATCGAGTGGTGAATTATCATCCCATACGTGGTGGGGTGAGAAAAATTGTTTAAAATTGGTTGGGGTAAGTGTATAAATTGAATCGTTGAAGGTTCTAAAGTATCAGTCGCCATGGAGCTACTCGTGGATGTACAAGGTTTTCAAACGCTCTTCAACGAGTTCATCATGAAAGAGTTTGCATACACAGTTTTGGATTCCGGAGATAAGGAGCCGGCAGTGTGCTTTTTCAACCCCCCATTCGCATTCTCCAGTTTACCAGCAAAATATAGAAATGTGAATCTGTGGCTCGAGCGTCATCATCACGGACTTTCTTGGTACTACGGAGGTAGATCCTATGATCAGATTGGANGATTCCGGAGTTAAATGTCCGGCAGCATGGTTTTTCCGCCCTCCATATCCATTTTCCAGTTTATCGATGGAGTATAGAGGTGTGAATCAATGGCTTGAACATAATCATCATGGATTATCTTGGAATTATGGGAATAAACCCTATAATGAACTTGAACGATTCGTGCGAGAGTGGGACAATATTGATAAAATTTATGTGAAAGGTGAAGATAAGAAAAAATGGTTAGAAAAAATTGTTGGACCGATACCACCAGTGGTTAATATTGAAAAATGTTATGATGATTGTCCCTCTCTCACCAAATTTAAGGAATTGCCAGCTCCAATGTGTCATTTTCATCGTTATACAGAGAACAAGTCATGTGCTGTAAAAAATGTCCAACTACTCAAAAACTGGATGATGATGAAGACAAAAATCGTAAGATCAATCGATCGAGCTCTCGATGTATACTACGAATTGAAAAATTTAAATTTAATGGATCGTGAGGATATTGCATACCTACCACATTCATTCATAAGTTCGATCGCCGCATCTAATGTTGAACAGGTTTGGGGAAAGTTGACGGATGCGATGAGAAATGACTGGTACATCAAAAGATGCCGACGATGTTCGGAGCATTATCAAACTACTAAAGGAGATACTTTTGATGGACCGATGCCCATGACAAGGGATTGTATTAAATGTAATAAGTTTTGAAATTAAAAAAGCACTGTTTTTTTAAATAATATTTATTCATGTAATTTCTTAAAACTAATACATTTTAATTTTGAAAAATTTCATCAATAGAAAAAATAAAATGAATATATTGTTTTTTTCCTTTGTCCTCTAAAAAGCTTCCTACACCTCCTCAGTTGGTTTCAAGAACTGGCCTAGAATGAAATCGTTGTATGGGCCACCTAAGAACTTCAGCTCCATTTTACCCTCCGAAACAAGTATCTGGAAATTTTCCCATTCCTCCGGTTCAGTATTGAAATAA
>NW_021680460.1:198572-241619 GCF_001412515.2 Diachasma alloeum | reverse complement strand
GGAGTTAAATGTCCGGCAGCATGGTTTTTCCGCCCTCCATATCCATTCTCCAGTTTATCGATGGAGTATAGAGGTGTGAATCAATGGCTTGAACATAATCATCATGGATTATCTTGGAATTATGGGAATAAACCCTATAATGAACTTGAACGATTAGTGCGAGAGTGGGACAATATTGATAAAATTTATGTGAAAGGTGAAGATAAGAACGAATGGTTAGAAAAAATTGTTGGACCGATACCACCAGTGGTTAATATTGAAAAATGTTATGATGATTGTCCCTCTCTCACCAAATTTAAGGAATTGCCAGCTCCAATGTGTCATTTTCATCGTTATACAGAGAACAAGTCATGTGCTGTAAAAAATGTCCAACTACTCAAAAACTGGATGATGATGAAGACAAAAATCGTAAGATCAATCGATCGAGCTCTCGATGTATACTACGAATTGAAAAATTTAAATTTAATGGATCGTGAGGATATTGCATACCTACCACATTCATTCATAAGTTCGATCGCCGCATCTAATGTTGAACAGGTTTGGGGAAAGTTGACGGATGCGATGAGAAATGACTGGTACATCAAAAGATGCCGACGATGTTCGGAGCATTATCAAACTACTAAAGGAGATACTTTTGATGGACCGATGCCCATGACAAGGGATTGTATTAAATGTAATAAGTTTTGAAATTAAAAAAGCACTGTTTTTTTAAATAATATTTATTCATGTAATTTCTTAAAACTAATACATTTTAATTTTGAAAAATTTCATCAATAGAAAAAATAAAATGAATATATTGTTTTTTTCCTTTGTCCTCTAAAAAGCTTCCTACACCTCCTCAGTTGGTTTCAAGAACTGGCCTAGAATGAAATCGTTGTATGGGCCACCTAAGAACTTCAGCTCCATTTTACCCTCCGAAACAAGTATCTGGAAATTTTCCCATTCCTCCGGTTCAGTATTGAAATAACTGGCTGCTCTTTTTGTCACGAAGACTGCATGCTCCCCATCCAAATGGAAAATCACACTTTCCCCGAATTTCGTTTTTACCTTCTGAACGGCGGTGATGGCGTAGATTTTTTCTGGCTCCAACTCTGCCATTTTCTTCAGAGGAAGATTCTCCCTCTTCGAGACACTGTTGAATTTTTCAAAGTTCATGCTTCTGGTGTTGCGATGTTGGTCTTCTGGAGATCTGAGCACAACACTTCAATGTCACTTTTCAACTGAATGATTCTCTTCAATTGGTCGATATCTTTCAGCAGACGCTCAAGTCTATGTTTCAACTCACGAGTTTTGTTCAAAGCTTGTTGTCGTCGGATGAAGTACTTCTTCATGAGGAGGGTGAAAAATACTGATGCTGTGCCCTTGAACTTGGCGTGTTATATAATTCTTCCCCCCTCCCCCACTTCTTCACAGTTTTCTCAATAGAATCAGGAGAGGGGGTTGCTTTAAAACAGTGACAGTTTTTTTCAACCTTGCATGTCATCTGAACATTTCCTGGAATTGCCCTTCATCTCTGCTGTGATGACTCAACCTTCTCATCTCAGGAATGTCACACTCTCTTTTCCAGGTATAAAAAAATGATTTATGACCTATTGCACATAACCCGTGCGATGATGACTCATTCTTATCTCAAGAATGTCACACTTTCTCTTTTCCAGGAATTGAACAAAAAAATGATTTATGACCTATTGCACATAACCCGTGCGATGATGACTCATTCTTATCTCAAGAATGTCACACTTTCTCTTTTCCAGGAATTGAACAAAAAAATGATTTATGACCTATTGCACATAACCCGTGCGATGATGACTCATTCTTATCTCAAGAATGTCACACTTTCTCTTTTCCAGGAATTGAACAAAAAAATGATTTATGACCTATTGCACATAACCCGTGCGATGATGACTCATTCTTATCTCAAGAATGTCACACTTTCTCTTTTCCAGGAATTGAACAAAAAAATGATTTATAACCTTTTGCACTTAACCCTTGCTGTGATGATTCATTCTTCTTATCTCAGGATTGTCACACTTTTTTCCAGGTATAAGAAAAATGATTTATGACCTTTTGCACTTAACCCTTGTGATGATGACTCATCCTTCTTATCTCAGGTACAATCTCAAAAATGTTAAAAGCCATTATGCCCCCCCCCTCCTCCTCTTCCAACATTCAGGTTTAGGAGTCGCGAATTAAACCGCGAATTAAAACCGCGAATTCTAACCGCGAATTAAAACCGCGACTTGATTAATCCCACCCCACCACCCACTCGCGGGGGCCTCTTCCATAGCTCTTGCCCCCCCCAGGATAGACGAAACGTAGAATCCGCGGATTAAAACGCGAATTAAAACCACGAATTAATTAATCCCATCCCACCACCCGCTCGCGGGAGCCTCCAGTCCCTAGAATCGATGAAATGTAACATCCGCGAATTAAACCGTGAATTAAAATCTCCAAAATTGAAAATGTCAAATTCGAATCAAAACTGTGAATCAAAACCACCAATTAAAACCGCGAATTAAACCCGTGAATTAAAACTGCGAATCAAAACCGCGAATTAAAACTGCGATTTGATTAATCCCACCCCACCACCCACTCGCGGGGGCCTCTTCCACAAGTCTGCAGCGCTCGCCCCAGAAACGTTGCCCCAGAACCCGTCTGATACATCTACTAATGAATATATTTGAAAAGAGTATGAAACAACGAATTTGTATCAATTGTATGCATAAAACTTGAAGGATTATAATATCCTAAGACGACCTACGCTATGGGTAATAGAATTTACCAACAGCAAACCAGACTCTTTTCTTGGAATTGTCGAAATATTATTGAATGGAATTCTAGAATGATTTGTTCTTTTTATAATGGAAGTGGAGACGTATTTCACCCGCAATTCTGAGTAGTACAATATTGAAAAAAGATGTGTATTTGTGGAATGTATTATATTTTAATTGCACTGTGTGTGTAAGATTGGAAAAATTGCGATGAGATCCATCTCGATGAGAAAAATGCACACACTTATTAGATATTTCTTCAACATTGAAAATATTTGGGAACCCGTGACTTTTCACGAAGTAGATTTCAAGTTTGGAGGAACGTATGGGGTAGTCATATAGGGGACATTCCATGTCAACTCAGCCACACCGGATTTTTTTTTGTCTGGGAAAAATCATTGAGTAGGTGCATTTTGAACTACTACATATAGACAGTGATCATGCAAAATTTCATTGCCCTGCCCCTTTTTGTTTCTGAGATAATCATTATGGAACTTGAAATATTCAAAAAATCATTACTTCTGAATGGAGCATCCGATTTTGATAAATAAAAAAATAAAATTTTCGTTTTTTCTTGTACTTCAAGATAAAAAATACTTCAGAGCCATCAAGAAGCTCCTAGACCGGCTTTTCGGGAATTTGTCGCGTTTTCATTTTTTTTTTACTCTAGGGCCGCTTGATATTCGATCGAAATATTTTTTTTATGATAGAGGATATCCTTATATGATACGAAAAAAATACGCCATAATGGAAGAGCGAAGCAATGCACCGGAAATTTTTTTTTTCCGAAATTTTCGGGTTTTTCAGTTTTTAGGGGAGATCCATCGGTTTTCTTAAAGAAATGAGTCTGTCAACCATTATTCTTCGTTTATATATGATGACATAAAACTACACCATCATGTAACGGAGAAAGAGTGCGCCGAAAAAAAAAATTTTTCGTCGAAATTTTTACTAGAAGGGTAGATAGTTGAACTGAACATTATCATCTTCGGAAGTTTGCTAAATTATGATCAAACAAATGAGAGAAAGAAACAAACGGACTCAATTAATTGATTTATCATCATCAGTCGGTTTCAAAGTTTTAATTCTAGAAAAAAACCTCAATTTCTCGATTGATTTTTTATCACCATACGATTCTGTGTGGATGGATTACCGAGCTCCTATCCTATTCTATTCTAGCAACGAAGTAAGGAATTTTCACGTTGATTATATAGAAATGATCTTTATTCTCGGAATTGATATCTTCGGATTTCATAGAATGCCGCGGAGTGATAGATGTCCAATGCGGACTCCTGGTAAGAAGGGACACCTCGGTTATAATTTACGTCCGATTTCCTTGACACTATACGAGAAATTTCCTTTTTTACCATTTTCTGCGAAAATCTGTGGTCAATGCCGAACGAGAGTTCCAACTTATGTCATTCCTCCATCTGTCCCCACGGTTAAACTTAATGCTACACATCTTCAGCGTTCGGAAACTCCACCCGATAGATCAATGCTCCAAGCAGAAACATGTGACCCAAGTCTGGATGTGATGAACAGTTCTCTGAGATCAGATCGATCTTTCCATCTTGATGATTCCGGTATATCAATCGACGACGAACCAGACGATGAAGCTGAATTCGACAGTTCTTCCATGGATTATGATTCGGAAGATGACCAAAGTGACATTGATCCAGCTTCATCTAAGCAGTATCGATCTGCGAGAAAAATACAATTAGAAGAAATGTTGGATGGTTTGAAGCAGAAATTCAAAGATCTGAAAAACTACCATGAGCGCCTACAAATCTTGACGGTTCATCCACGGTCGTGAAGTGCGCGGAAAATTCCTTCTGAATTTGGAACTACCAGATACATGGCATCAAGAGCGAAAAGATTGAGAAAAATTAAACGAGTGTTTGCTTCACCAATTGCGAATGCAGGTCATTCACTACCCAGCACTACCGTCGAGAAGGTACATAATTTTTACCTAGAGCACAGTCGCGTCATGCCAGGAATGAAAGATAAAATATCCATCAAGATCAATGGAGAGAAGAAAATACAAAAGTAGAGCAAAAGCGAACGATACTCGAAAATGTAAAAGTCCTTCATCGGAAGAACAAACATGCGAATGAAGATGCTAAGGTCGGTTTCAGTAAGTTTGCCATGCTGAGACCTAAACAATGTGTAGTGGCGGGAGCAAATGGCACTCACGTGGNATACAAAAGTAGAGCAAAAGCGAACGATACTCGAAAATGTAAAAGTCCTTCATCGGAAGAACAAACATGCGAATGAAGATGCTAAGGTCGGTTTCAGTAAGTTTGCCATGCTGAGACCTAAACAATGTGTAGTGGCGGGAGCAAATGGCACTCACGTGGTATGTGTTTGTACGTATCATCAAAATTGCAAATTGATGCTAGAGGTAATTAATATTGCGACTCTAACTCAAGATTCCCCTTGTCCACTCAGAGATTACAAAGATTGTCGAGCAAAATTGATGTGTACAAATCCAACCCCGGGCTGTCATCTGGATGAATGTAACGATTGTCCTGGAGTGAAATCATTATCATGTGAACTGAAGAAACATCTCTCTGATTCTGTCTTGGAAATGGTCGAATTTCGCGTGTGGCAAAGGACTGACAGGTGTACCTTGCAGACACAGACCCTCCCGATGGATGAATTCATTGATCTTCTAATGGAACGATTGATAGTATTGAAGCCACATCACTTCATCGCTAAAGAACAATCGGCTTTTGTCAAACAGCGAAAAGAGTATTTGGATAATGGAGAAGTACTAGTGCATTGTGATTTTTCGGAAAATTACTCTTTTGTGGCTCAAGATGCTGCTCAATCCTTCCACTACAATAATGACCAGTGTACAGTTCACCCCGTTGTTTACTACTATCGCGAAAAAAATGAAATCCAACATCGGATTTTAGTCGTTTTGTCGGACAGTACGACTCACGATACTGCAGCTGTTTATTTGATACAGAAAATTTTAATACAGCATGTGAAAGACAACTGTGGAAGCATGGAGAAAATTATCTATGTCACCGATGGAGCTGCACAACATTACAAGAATCGTTTTCAGATCACGAATCTCTTGCATCACAAGACTGATTTTGGCATAGATGCGGAAGCCCATTTTCATGCAACCGCGCACGGTAAAGGAGCTTGTGATGGAGTAGGAGCTGTCTTTAAGAGAGAAGCGAGACGTACGAGCTTGCAAATCATTTATGGTGAACCAATCCTCACGCTAGATGCTTTGTTTCGATGGTCAAAAGAGAATTTTGAAGGAATTGATGTTTTTTTTTCACCAAGGTAGAACACGAGAATATCAAAACTGAGTTGAGACCGAGATTTGATAGTGCCAAAGCTATTCCAGCCATTCAAAAACACCATTGTTTTATTCCGATACCGGGAGAGCAATTGTTAATTAAACGATATNGAGCTTGCAAATCATTTATGGTGAACCAATCCTCACGCTAGATGCTTTGTTTCGATGGTCAAAAGAGAATTTTGAAGGAATTGATGTTTTTTTTTCACCAAGGTAGAACACGAGAATATCAAAACTGAGTTGAGACCGAGATTTGATAGTGCCAAAGCTATTCCAGCCATTCAAAAACACCATTGTTTCATTCCGATACCGGGAGAGCAATTGTTAATTGAACGATATTCGGCTTCGGCTAACGACGAGGTTTTCCCAAAGCAAAAATAAACAACAACAAAACGAAAAACCCGCAGAAGACAGTAAGCGTGATGTAAATAATTCATCAGTGCATGTTGGAACTTGTCGTCGAAGAGAGTGGGGAATTTCTCCGTATTGTAAAAATGTAAAAATGTGAAAATATAAAATGTTGTCGTTATAGAAGAATAAAAATTGTTTTTTTCCTATACTTTGTGACCTTTCAATATTTAATTGTTATTATCTCCTAAAAGGGGATTTAGGGCAATTAAATAAGGAGGACAAATGAGGGATAAAATTAACTGAATCTATATATCTATATTCAGTTAATTTTATCCCTCATTTGTCCTCCTTATTTAATTCCCCTAAATCCCGTTTTAGGAGATAATAATAATTAAATATTGAAAGGTCACAAATTGGCGCCCACGTTGGGCGCCAATGTGACCTTTTCCTTATTTTACTTAGACTATTTCCTGAATTGAGGAGGGGTAAAATAAAGAGATAGATCAGATAAGGGGTTAAATTCAAGTAATAAGATATATTTTATCTACTATACAAATAATGGATCGTCAGAAGACGTCAAAAAGTCTTTTGCTCTGATCTAGGGAAGTGGGGGAGGCCAGGCAAATTTTATACACGTGCAAAGGGGGGTGACTCTAATGCGGAAAAAAGGGGAGAAGCTAGTCGTGTCGAGGGAATACAACTAAATATATAAATAATAACTGAAGGGGAAGAAACAAAAGAGTGTAGGCTCACCGTTGGGGAGAATGGAAAGAAATACTGCTTGTGGCGAGGGGGAAATGAGGGGGACAACTCGTACTCACGACTTCCAGGTGTGGTCTGGATTTCCAAAAACTAATCCAGGTCCTTCCGCAATTCCTGAGATGGAGCCTTCGTTCCTCCTCTCTGACTCCAGGGGCACAGTAACTAGAGCCGGGATGAGCTCGATGTATCAAAAGTCCTCTTTTTATCGTATCGTGGGGGCTCGTCAGATGTCGATGTCCTTCGGTTTTTGATTCGGGAGCAATCGGGGCCAATCAGCACGGGTGAGAGGTGACGATGACCACAATCCAGGGATGTCTCACAAGAGATTATTGCAAGTGTTGAATATTCGGGGGTCCAATATGGGGAATTTCCAGGGGGCGATGGCTTTTCCAATTGATCGGGTGGGGCCGGAACTGATGTCTTCCTTCGGCTGATGTCTTCGGGATGTCCAGGGGCGGGGGTAGAGGGGCGATGAGGGGAAAAGCGAGGGAAGAGGTAACCAACGGTGGCGAGAATTTGCGGTTTTAGGGGGCAGTGTGTGTTGGGGAAAAATATGTATAAAAATAATAAAAATTGAATAATGTGCCTCGTCACAACTTTTTCGTTAGTGGAAAGCACAGTGTGTTGTTGAGAAAACATTTATAGTCGTATCAATAGTCTATTCTATCCAGCACAACAGAAAATGTCTATTGACAAACCCCTTTTTCAGTAACAATAATGCAACTCTCCTAAACGACAGACAAACGTAAAAATTTCGAAGAAAATTTTTTTTCGGAGCATTCTTTCTCTCTTACATGATGGCGTACTCTTTTGCCATCATATATGTACAAAGAGTAATAGTTGACAGACTGATTTCTTTGAAAAAAACCGATGGATCTCCCCTAAAAACTGAAAAACGCAAAAATTTCGAAAAAAAAAAATTTTCCGGTGCATTGCTTCGCTCTTCCACTATGGCATATTTTTTATATCATATAAGGACATCCTCTATCATAAAAAAATATTTCGATCGAATATCGAGCGGCCCTAGAGTGAAAAAAAAATGAAAACGCGAAAAATTCTCGAAAAACCGATCTAGGAGCTTCTTGACGACTCTGAAGTATTTTTTATCTTGAAGTACGAGAAAAAACGAAAATTTTCCTTTTTCATTTATCAAAATTGGATGCTCCATTCAGAAGTAATGATTTTTTGAAAATTTCAAGTTTCGTAATGATTATCTCAGAAACAAAAAGTGTCAGGGCAATGAAATTTTGCATGATCACTGGCTATATGTAGTAGTTCAAAATGCACCTTCTCAATGATTTTTCCCAGACAAAAGAAAATCCGGTGTGGCTGAGTTGACATGCAATGGCCCATAGATCGCGCACATATTGGAAAGTTGAACCAATGCATTTGTATTGACCCTCTATACATATGATTTTATTTATAAGATAAATTGTTGATCCCACGGCAACAACATTATCGGGAACTTTGGTAGATATTTTGAACTTGCTGCACTCGAGAGATTGACACTCAAAATAATTTTGGGCGGGTGTTGGATATTGAATGACTCGCGGAAGGTATATGGACACAGGAGTTGAGCGCACATGGCGTATTGATTTCTCATCTTCGGCAATCCTATTACTCAGCTGTTCCAAAATTAATTTCCTCGAATGTATCCGTCGTTTAATTTTATCCAAAAAATTTCGTCACATATATGGAGTAACGAATGAACATTATAAGAGACGAAATATGCGTCGTATATTTCTGATGCTTTGGAGACGAATTTTCTCAACATTTTCTGCGCCTTTCTGAAATACAATGCGATCAATTTATCGTCTGAGAGAATACGGATTGCACAATGAAGAAGCATGAAATGTCGATAAAATTTGTCATCAAGGATATCTGCAAATATAACCGGACCCGCATATAATAAAGGGAAACGAAACCCTGTTGCTTTTCCCTATTTCAGATATTTCAGAGTTCGCATTTTACGGGGAAAGTCTGATGGAATATATGATTTGATGATTTCTATGTTGCGATCAATTAATAGTAATTTTTGCCGTGAAAGATTACACAAACGAGCTTTTCCAACCCAGTATATGAGCAACAAACGTTTTACAACCCCAAGATAAATCAAATGCATTGGATCGAGGACAAAATGATGAATGAAATTAATGAAGAACATTTTCAAAAGGGGTGACTTTCCCTTAATGTGACTCTCATCAGGATCATTCGATAAATAATCATCATGTTTACGAGGCTCCTCCTCCAAATTTCCATCGTTGGGGTAATAAATTCCTGATTTTTTTCTTTCATTCCTTCTTTCTTGCACCTTTCACAGCCTTTTTTACTGGTGTGATTTTTTATATCCTTCATGGCTGCTCTAGCTGGGGCATTAGAAGCGAAATGGTCAATATCAAGATGATAATGTTTGTCATTGAACTCAAATCCTACTGTATGTAACTGTATAGCCTTTTCCACAAATTCTTAGAGATATTCTTCTATTGGCTCCGGTTTGCCTTCTCCGGAGAATAATGCAATAACGAAGGGAGAGCTATCTTCAAACTGTACACTGCGTCCCAAGATTGGCCATATCTCAGTCGCACTGCTTTTGAATGGTGGAATACCATCAATGTTGCTTATTTCTATGACATTGGAATCGCATACAAATCCTGCTTGCATTCTCTCAATTAGGGTACTCTTTATCCCGAAATAAATTATTTCTCCATTCCTTAATTTCTTCTTATCTGTGTTCGTTCCCGTAGGTATTTTCAATAAAGTTCGAACGTCCAGTGGCAGAAATGGGTACGCTGGATGAATTAATTTCAAAAATTGAGTTGCTGTATTCAAAGCATTTGCAGGTAGTTATCAGTATTATCAATTCTCTAATGAATTTTTCCACATTTACAGAGAATGTGAAGGTTTTGTTTAGCGTAGGAGAGTACTTTCACTCTCACTATCACTGTCTTCCGCAGAAAGATCTTCTGAATCATCTGAACTGTCCACCATATACTCCGTTTCTTCTTCATTGATGTTAGCTATTGATCTGGGAATATCGTTCTCAGTATTCCTTACAGGACCATCCGACGCTGTAGAGATACCACTGCTGATATCTGGAATTTGCAGGAACATTGGCGGATTGACAGAAATTTGACTCTTCAGATCTCTTAATATGGGACCTGCCCTCAACATGAGTTTCTCGACCGATGCTGCAATTTTCCGTTGCAAGTGTCGTCTGCTGTAGACTCTGTTCTTCTTTACTTTGGCCATTTCGTTTTCACTGTAATGCCTGTTCAAAAGGGAATCTGAATGACTATCTATTAGGAAATATCCATCAAAACTACTCATAGCGTATGAAAAAAATTCCACAGGAAAATTTAACAAATCTTCTAAAGAAAAATTATTTTTAATATGTATTAGAACTTTGCGAAAAATCTATTGAAGTTTCAGGAGATTTTTATTGAAGAATTTTATTTCTTTCTAAAAAAATTCTTGTGAAGATTATGCAACCACTATCTGTTATAATTCTATTGAAAAATTCTATTTGTTTTTTACATCAATTCCATTGCAAAGTTATGCAACTTTTCCATGTATTTTTAATAGATATTTGTTTATAAGAAAAAACCATTGCTTTCACCACATAATTATTTTGTTGGAATTTTTACTATAGAAATTATCAGGCATGAATTTTCCAAGTTTTTTTTTCTTGCATTCTATTGAAATAAATGAAAGAAAATACAGCAGAAAAACTTCGAAATTCTACGCCCGCAAATTTATATAGAAAAATAATTCTATTGACTTGAAACTAGATTTTATTTATTACGACGGACAAAGAATCTAGAATTTTCTATTGACCCATTTTTACAAATATCTTGTGAAACAATTACCCGATAAAGGTGCATAATCTCCAATAAAAACAAGATATCAATTGGATCATTTTTTTATTGCCATAGAATTATCCAATAGCATTTTAGGAGGGCGACATTGAATAATAGAATTTCTTAAAGTAGTTCAAACCAAACTTAAATTTTTATAAAAAATATCTAAAATAGATCCTGAACTCAATATGAATACGTCAACATGAAGACAAATATTCTGATTGAGTTTTTCCTTAATACGCAATCTAGTATTATTAATAAGAATTGATTTAGAAGTGCAAGAATAAAACCAAGTCTTATGAGAAAATAAATCTGGCGAGGTCGGGGGAGAAGATTAAAATCTAAAAAAGATTCGTGTTAACCTTTTGTGATAAATAGTCTGTTTCTGCGTGCCCCGAAATGGCGTGTTATGTGAAAGTGACAGCGTTGCGTTGGTTAAACGCTAGGCAGGCCATGGAGAGGGGAGTATTTCCGAAAGTACAGGGTTGCCACAGATCGAAACACCCGGATAAAACGAGAGACTAAAATTTGACGGATGAATTTCTTACACTTATCAAAGTTAAAATTCAGGTAAAATTATTAAAAATGAATAACTATTTTTGATTTTTCAAAATTGTGCAATGCTTTTCTGTTTATTTTTTTCATACGTTATGAAGAATCCTCATGAGAAATTATGAGAGCTATTTTACTAATTTCTAAATATACGTTGTGTGAGAAGATTAGACGCTACTTCCATGGAAAAATACATATAGTATGTATTATGTATGGCTTATTTTGTATATTCCGAAATTATATTTGAGAAAGAGGGAAATATATTGTACAATGCGGGGCAAATTCTAGAAATTGAAAGTGTTTATCTTAAAATATGTTCCTTTACTAGAATTCGCTTTTCACTTTGTGCGTATAAGATGAAGTGCAAAAAAAATCAACAAATTGAATAATTACATGAAAATTCAAGAGTGGAGAAGAAGTTCTACGGGAAAAACCCACCCCATTGGAAATGAGAATTCCCCTGAATGTTCCTTTCATTTAGGGGAAACCCCCAAGCGAATACCACTATTATACGTATAATATACTCTCTGCATCGACTAGTGACAGAATATTCCCTTTGTGAACCTATTTTTTTACTATTGAGTAACAATCAAATTATGACGTTTTGAAAATTTCGCTACAAAAATTGTGATCGTGAGTGGCAACGTAAAAATAAAAACATATATCCACTCAACAAATGGAAAAACTTTGGGGGAAAACCCAGACACGTACATTTTTCGACGTATTATTCACGTTTCATACACGTCTTATATACATAAAATATACCTTCTTTATCCATTTCGACGAATTTTCTACGAATTTTCCACCATTTGAATTTTCTTGGGAGTTGCCCCGATGAAATCTGATCGAAATATTATGTTCACACGGCTTTTCTGTTCACATGAGCACACCTGATTGATTAACACTCTTAAACACAAAAATCCGAGCACATTTAGGGATTGGTATAAGTAAAATAAGACTGCGTTATATGCCGAACTGACCTTTTGCCTGCGACGAACAAGTCTCAACTGACCCTAAAGGTTCGGCTGCTCTTGGACTGACCCAAGATTTTATTTTCTGCCCTCTGGTGTGATTAATTCAATAACAAATTACTTTTATTTATTGGAACAAAAGAGACATAATATGTAAAAAAAAAATTGATTCAGATAGCATTATATGAGGAATGTAAAGCTTTTTGTGTGCATCAGAACAAAAATAACGAAAAACAAGTTACGCGAAAATTTATTAATAGTTATTTATATTAGATATAACGAAGTATTAATTCGTGGGAAACTTACCTTGCTGTTATAATGGAATCATTTTACTCCTTTTCACACCCATTTGAGCCCGAGATTTCATAAATTCGTATTACTACGATTACCCACTGGTAATCAAACCTCCACAATGGCATTCGGGAGTAACAATCGACTCTTTCTAATATATTTTTTCATCTTGAACAGTGCATAAAACTCTGAAGCGATTTGCATAATGGATTAAAACGATCTCTGTATCGGCGGGAAATTTCGAAATACCTTCCGTTTTTAATTTTCAATTGCTATGAGCAAAAAATTTCAGCTACCATAGAATGTAATAGTAAGAGGCCGGTGAGATGACGGGAAAGCGATTACAAAAAATAATTTGAAAAACTTCAAAAAGTTATAGTAAAAACGGCGTATTTTTTCCCTCCCCTGGGTAAACGGCCTATAGACCATTTTGTAACGTCCTAAACATCGGGACACATATTCGTTTTTCTTACGAATTTGGAGACGGTGGAAAGAACGTGTCATAATCGTTCCGTTCAAGGCTGGTAGAAATATTTTCGTTGAATAGACGTCTCATCTTCAACGCTTTGAAAACGGAACACAATAGTCAACTACTAGTCGCAGTTACAAACACGCATTTTCAAGCGTACTGTATACACGCATTATGGATGTCTTCCCCACGTATAATTGGCGTCGATGCCTATAGCATTTTTATGTTACTTGAATTGACCTGAAAAAGACGATTTTTAGACACGTAGTATAAAAGACATATATCATCAGCGTTTAAATTTTCGACCATATACGTCTTTTCGACCATCGTCACGCGTATTCTACGTATTTTCAACTATCGCATGTTTACTGGGTATTAGGCCCGAATTTTCAACCTAAAAACACAAAAACAAATGTTTTTGTAAAAAAACTGGGCCAAAAAAAAGTTTTATTGGATTCCTACTGAGAAATAGAAGTTTTTGAAAAATACATAGAAATAAAAAACGAATAACCCGGCTGTATGGCGCAGTTGGTAGCAGCATGAGATTCACAACCTCAAGCTCCCAGGTTCGAGCCCCGGCCGGGCTAAAATTCCACACCAATTTTTCATCACAATTTTCCACATAATATTCAACTGAAAATTCAACACAATTTTCAAACCGAAAATTCCACGGAATTTTCAACTGAAAAATCCACTCCACATTCAACATTCCCTGGCTGAAGGCCCTCGGGCGATGGCCGCGTTGGCAAGTTAACCCTTGCAACGAAAAACCGGTGAAATTTGAATTTAAAAAACGAAGCCAAGTTAGGAATTTTGAATAAATGGTAATAGTGCACATTCAGGTTTCTATAAGAAAAATAGTTCTCAATGGAATAAGTATTCTAAAAAAATTCTACATGAAATAAAAAATCAGTAGGAGCAGGACCGACGTCCTGGGCGCAGATCAAAGGATGGAGGAATAGATTGAAATAGACAGTCAATTGAAAAACTCCGCGCCAAGAACGTTGGTCCTGCTCCTACTGATTTTTTATTTCATGGAGAATTTTTTAGAATACTTATTTCATTGAGAACTATTTTCCTTATAGAAACCTGAATGTGCACTATCACCATTTATTCAAAATTCCTAACTTGGCTTCCTTTGTTATTTTTATGTATTTTTCAAAAACTTCGATTGCCCAGTAGGAATCAAACAAAACTTTTTCTTGGCCCAGTTCTTTTACAAAAACATTTGTTTTTGTGTTTTTAGGTAGATTTCATTATTTTTTTCAAAATAAGCAAGGACTGTTTTTACTTCCGGTGAAATTTGTTCTTTTCAATTCAATTTAACTGATTCATTTTTCATAAGATAGAACATTTTTTGAATCAACAATTGAAGGGAAATAAACAGTTCTACTCCAGATTTATTCTCTCCACCGAATTTCGAAATTTAATCATCTATTAACAATTTTCTGACTTGATTTGGTTCCTCATTCAATTTTTGCTCTGATGATTCCTATATGGATTGTATTTCGTGGAGAGATAAACTGATTTCCTTATAGGAATAGTCGAACAAAATGTTCACAAAGAATTCTTTTTGAAAACATCTGTTTTTGTTTTTTTTGTTTTTAAAAATATTAGGGAAACATTGGGTGGAATGGACTCTTCTGACTTCATATTTCAATATTTATAACCAGGGAACAAATTTATCGATTGAGCTCAGTCTAAGCTTATTACAAAGGGGCTGACTGTACTTTAATTTAAAAAAAAAATCTATTTCATCAGCACTTCAATAAGACATCAACATTTTGGAAAGGGTTCAAAGTGTCCATTTAATCCCACCGTCTCCTACTAATTTTTCCTAAATAATCACAAAATTGTTCGCATTTCATTGTCACTTAAATTAGTGAATTTTTTTCCATGGAATCAAAACATTTTCTGTTACACTCGGAGAAAAATAAATATTTTCTTTTCGAATTTAACTATGCACGGACATTTAATACTTGATCACATAATATTTTCGACACATCTCCCTTTGGTCACATTCCAAACATAAACCGATAACCTCGCAAATAGTGCATAACCTACCTTTATGTCCGAGGTCCGCATATGAATATAGATATGGCGGGATGAAATTCGAATTTTCGACGAGAGAAAACAAAATAGAACACCGAGTCGATTTTCCGTTTCATTCTAATAAGTGATTTTACGTGAAGAAGAACACTTTCTGTGGTTCTCCATAACAACATCACAACCCACATTCAAATGCACTGGTGGCAACACTTCAACGTTGGATATGAAGCTCCAGTTGGACCGGCGCTGCCAACGTTACAACTTGATTCTCACACTTTATAGTGTGAATCGCGAGAATGTGAATATCAACTTGTTGCTATACGCCTATCTTTTTTACTGTTAATCCAAAAAATACTATAGTTACACCGTTGAAAAGCTCATAGGTGATTTATATAATGTAACTAACGACACTTTCCCGATTTGTTGTCCCGTTTTCATTATACCGAATGTAAATCATTTAGAGGTAGTGGAGGGGAAAGTTCTGTCGTGTATAGATACGCGGTACTCTTGGCCTGATGTTGTGCTCAGTCGGTCAAAACTTTTCTTGGCCGATACGCTACCGCGTATCTCGATAATTTTTTAGTCCTTGTAAAAATTGAAAATTTGGTTTCGAAAAGATAGGTTCAGATGACTCAGAATCATCTGAAAGGTGGAGATTTCATATCCCCTAGGAAAGTGTTTATACGACCTTTTGGCAGAAATTTTCGAGAATATAGAAAAAAAATGTTTATACGACCTTTTGGCACAACTCACGCGACATAAGAGTAAAAATCCAAGTTTCAGAATTTAAAGATCACAAACGTCGAATTCTAAGGGTCATAAGGGTCGAAATCTAAGAGTCGTAAGGGTCAAAATACAAGGGTCTGAATACCGAAATCAAAATCCAAAGTTAAGAATTTAAGGGTCACAAGGGTCAAAATCTAAAGGTCATAAGAGTCAAAATATAAGGATCTGAATATAAGGATCATATTTTGAGGCTTCCAATTTAAGGGTCACAAGGGTTAAAATTTACGAACCATAAGGGTCAAAATACAGGTGTCTGAATATCAAAGCCAAAATCGAAGGTTCAAAATTGTAAGATAGCAAGGGTAAAAATTTGAGGGTCATGAGAGTCAAACGACAATTGTCTGAATATCAGGGTCAAATTTAAAGGTTTCCAATTTAAGGGTCACAAAGGTAAAAAACCAAAGGTCAAAATACAAGGTCAAAATATAAAGGTCAAAATCTACGGCTCAAAATCTAAGGGTCAAGATTAATGGTTAATTTAATTAGTAACTCAATAAACCATTAATTTAATGATTGAGCAAATTTATATATCAATTTACTAATCAATCGATAAATTGATTCATTAATTAATTAACTTCCCGACCCGAAGGGAGCAAGTTATTGTAATGACCCCGAAAATCGAATGTGGAATTTCGATGATTTCTCGACATTTCTCGACCTCCGGAATCATCCTGATACATTTTTGAAGACATGTCTGTACGTTTTTTTTTTCTGGTTCATGATTGGAAAAATGCTTTTTACGCACTAACATACTCCAGACTGATGGTATGAGGAATGTAGTGTCCGAATCGGTCAGGTTTAGATGGTAGCGACCACGAGCACCATGGTTTCCATGTATTTGCTGGCGAATGGGCAATCCCTACGGACTACATAACCAAACATGATACCAGTAATCTTTGACCTTTTCTTTCCCTCGCGGCACCACCGTTAGGTATTACGTCACGAGGGAGGTCTCAGCTGTTTGCTCTTCCTCATTCCAACCTTATGTA
Source organism: Diachasma alloeum (assembly GCF_001412515.2). Classification (NCBI taxonomy): domain Eukaryota; kingdom Metazoa; phylum Arthropoda; class Insecta; order Hymenoptera; family Braconidae; genus Diachasma; species Diachasma alloeum. The sequence goes on along the minus strand of NW_021680460.1, from coordinate 224,455 downwards.
CGTCCTCCTAGCCTACAAAGGTGTTGGGTGTAGGTAGGAGGTTCCAGTAGGTTTCCCGCCTGTGTTGCAGCCTTGCGCTCGCGTTCCTCTTTCCTGAGCTCTTTTATGACTTCAGGCGCAAAGTGACTCGTTGCGTCCCGAGCTGCCTGCGATGATAGAAATACATCCGTTAGATTTTCAGGCAGTACTTCCATTTTTAGTGTGGACACCCAGATATGCCTGGTCTCACTAAAACGCGGGCATGCGAAGAACACATGCTCCGCATCATCATCCACTTCTGGGCAGGTTGGACATTTCGAGGAATCTTCATGTTTGAATTTATGAAGATACGCTCTAAAGCATCCGTGCCCCAAAAGCATCTGCGTCAGGTAGTAGTTCACGTCTCCATGGCCGCGATTCAGTCAGACATCCACCTTTGGGATCAGGCGGTAAGTCCATCTCCCCTTGGTGGAGTTGTCCCACTTCAGCTGCCATCGCCTCAGGCTGTTTCGCCTCTCTTCACACGTCAACTCCTCGGGACTCAGCGCTTCGGATCTCCTACGCTTATACAGGGCTTTCCGCTCCTCAGCCAGTACTTTTATCGGCAACAGTCCTGCGATGACACACGCTGCATCCTCAGAAACCGTCCGGTATGCACTTGCGACTCTAAGGGCACTGAGTCGATAGACTGGTGCGATCTTACGTCGCGCTTCCTGCAGCTGGAGTACATCCCCCTAAATGGGAATAGCATATGTGAGCACCGAAGTTATCACTGAAGACAACAGTGCTCTTCTTCTCTGCTTGGGTCCCCCGATATTGGGCATGAGGCGTGATAAGGTGGATCTAACGCCAGACGCCTTGGCACCCACTTGCTCCGCTTGTTGCTTGAAGTTGAGTCGTGCATCTATCATCACCCCCAGGTATCGAATGCATGGCTGGGAGGTAATTTCACAAGACCCGACTCGCAGCGTGATCGTCTCGATTTTTTTCCTGCTAGTGATCAATACGGCTTCTTGATCACACGACTTCTTGTCTTGTGCTCCGCAAGGTTTAGGCCTACAGAGTCCATCCATTTACGGATCGTCTCAGTCGTTGTATTGAACACACGGTTTACCTGCTCCAGGTATTTCCTAACAATGACTACGGCCACATCACCTGCAAATGCAACGAGCTTAGTCCCTTGTGGCAGTTTCAGCTTCAGAAGCCCATCGTACATAATGTTCCATAGTAGAGGACTGAGCCTTGAGGCACTCCCCCTGTAACTTCATAATGCTTGGAACCACACTCCGTGTCATACTTGAGGACCCTTCCGGTGAAATAGCTGTCAACCATCCTCTGCAAGTAACCTGGTACGTTCAGCCCTACAAGAGCCTTCATAATGCAGTTCCACCTGGCTGAAATGAAGGCATTCTTGATATCCAGTGTTACTACTAAACAGTACTCCTTCGTGCCATTGAGTCATCTTTCCTCTGCAATCGCTTTCTTGGCGGTACCGATGACAAGGTTGATGGCATCTAAGGTTGATCGACCTTTTCGAAAACCATATTGATTCCCAACTAATAGGGGTTCAACCGTGGCTTCTATCCTTTGGTGGACGATACGCTCGAGAATCTTGCCAGCGGTATCGAGCATACAGAGGGGACGATATGATGAGGGGTCGTCTGGTGGTTTATTCCCTTTTGGGAGTAGTACTAGTCTCTGGTGCTTCCACGTGGCTGGGAAGGTGCCCTCTGTCAGGCATTCGTTGTACACTTCCAGGAACAGCGCCGGCATCGCGTGGATAGCTGATTTCAGAGCGATGTTTGGGATTCCATCTAGACCAGGAGCTTTGATGTTACCCACTCTGTTACAGGTTTCCATCAGCTCTTCCTTGGTGATTCGTGGAGCCATCATCCTATCTCGCTCGCCAGTATGGTATAGTTCTGGTTGGTGTGGAAACAGAACCGCGACATTTTCCATCAACAGTCCAGGACACCTTGGTAACGGCATTTGTTGACTTTTGAGGCGCATCATCACAACCTTATATGGTCTGCCCCATGGGTCATCTTCCACCTCAGCAAGTAGCTTACCCCAAGTTTGCTTTTTACTGCACTTGATTGCTTTGCTGAGTTTACGGCGTGCCTTCTTATACCTCATCCTTAGTTCTTCCGAGTTCGGCTTCTTCCGGCTACGCTGTTCCAATCTCCTGGCTCTATTACACTCCTTCCATAGGATGGCAATAGTTTCATTCCACCAATATACCGGTGGAGGCTGGTTTGTGGTCCGCTTCCTGGCCATGGTGGCATCGCATGATTCTGTCACTCTCTTCATGATGTTGTGTGCCTTCTCAGTATCATTGTTTCCGCTAATCGGGCGATTATACAGTGCTGCTGAGAAAGTGCTCGAATCAAAGGTGCTCACTCTCCAGCCAATACAGTTGGTCTTTTTAGTCCTTAAGGCGACTCTCTTTCGAGTACATGTCTCCCAGATTATCGCACGGTGGTCGCTGGCAGTGTAGATATCAGATACTCTCCATGAGTAGTTCCTTTTTGCAAGGCTGCTATTCACGAAGGTAAGGTCCACAATTGAGCTCTTCTCTCCCCTCACGAAGGTTGATTCATCACCACTATTCAGCAGAACCACGTCCAACGATGACATGGCTTCCAGTAAAGCTTGTTCTCTGGTGTTCGTCCTCTTACTCCCCCAATCGACTGCCCAGGCGTTGAAGTCACCGGCTATTGCCAGGGGGAAATGCTGCTTCGCATCCTCGATCAGTCTATCTAGGAAGTCCGTGAACTCATCAAAGGAAAGACTTGGCGGGGCATAGCAGCTGTAGTAATGAATTCCATCAACCTTAGCCTTTATGAAGCCCTCTTGTTTGCTATTTCCGGTGATGCTCTGAAATGAATGATTCCCACAAGCCCAGATTACAGCCTTCCCACTGGCGTCAGTAATCCAGCATTGAGTGTCAAGACGTCGATATGGCTCCGAGATCATGACGAGGTCAAGTTTCAGCTCCCGCACCGTTTGCGTGAGCAGATCGTGTGCGTCCTCACAGTGATTGAGGTTTAGCTGTAACACCTTGCGGTTTTCCCTCCTATGGTCGCCTTTTGCTGGTCAGCTTCTGGAGTGCCTCCTTGTATGCTGGGCATCTACTGCTACCAGCGACATGGGCACAATTCTTTGTACTGCCATTTTCACTGCAAAGGGCACATAGAGGATCATTCTGGCACTCCTTGGCTTGGTGGCCGTTCTCTGAACACCTCACGCAGACCTTAGATCGGTCAATTGCGCTTGGACACCTGGTGGCGAGGTGTCCGTAGTGCCAGCACTTGAAGCACTTGACCGGTTTCTGCACTCTTCGGATACGGCAGTTCACCCAGCTGATCTTGATCTTCCCATGATCATCCTCCCCCAGGATTTTCTTCACGGCAGCTGCCGTGAGTGTCACCGAGGCAGTTTGGGTTCCTCCATATGCCATACGTAAGGATCTGACGACCTCAGAGCCTATTTTATGCTCCTCACCTACTACTTTACGTAGGGCTTCAAGAACATCTTCCTTTTCCCTCTCCAGATCGAGGTCTTTGGTCTCGAGCTCTTCCAACGGCTCCTTACTCAGTATTTCAGCTTTCTCTCCAAGGAGATCAACAATGGCTGACGGTAACTGGGAGCCCTCAACGGTCGTCTTCTTGCTCAAGATGATTAGCATGTCTCCTGTTGTTGTACGTCTGATCTTCTCGACGCATTCACTGGCCTTCTCGCAGGCGCTGTCCTTCTTAACCCGCCTAAGGATTTCTGCGTATTTCTCCTTTTCCTTTAGGTGAATGATCAGCGCTTTCGGCCTGACCGCCAACTTTTTCTGAGTCTGCTTCGGGTTCGGGTTTCCCCGTAGCGACTTTGAAGTCGGGTCACCTTTCTTCCTTCTTTGCTTCCATTTCTGCCAGCCTTGGTCTTCCCTGGCCTCATCCTCGTTAGACCTATCTTGTTTGGTCTTGCCCTTGGTTTACTTGTCCTTGGCAAGCTCCTTTGAGAAAGGTTCATTCCTCTTCGACTCCCTCTTCTGGTGCGGTGTCGTGACCCGTTTGGGTGGGCTCGGAGTCTTCTCTTGCTTGGACCTTTTGAGCGAATCGGAATAGGTTCCAGGCGATTCCCCATTTCTCTTCTTTTTGTCCACAGTGTTTTGAACAACCTGCTCTTGGGACGTCTTTTGGGATCCTGCATCCTCCACCATCTCTTTTGGTATGGCTTCATGCGTCGATCTGAGCCGCTTAGCAGAAGCCTGGATACTTCTTGCGAGCCGGCGAATACCTTCATTGATAGTTCGCCTAGACTTGTCTGTTACCTGTAGTAACAGGTCTTCGATGAGCTTTTCGTGGCGATCCCATGCCTGCTTGTGCTCCATTCCTCCATTTGGAGCACTGAGCTCCGTCCCCTGCTGGGTCTGAGACCCTGCTCCACTTGATGCATGAAAGGCCAAGTGGTCCACCTTTAATGAATGTGATGATTGGCTCCTCCCATAATCCATGAAGCCGGCATCAGAACTGATGGCGGGATTCTCCTTGTTAAGGCTACCCGCATGGGAACTTTCAATTTTTTCATCACTCATCATCTTTGTACTAGCTGTTATCGGGAGCCTGACCCGGAGGTGTTTTAGGGAGCCCACCCTGCACACCGCTTTTAGAGTTGGGTTTCTCGTAAGGTGTTGGTTCGCGCCGACGTATTTTATTTAGTCGATACCTTATATTCTGAACGGCAGTTCAGAATATTGAGCATTCCCCCATCCACCACCTGGGGACGCGCCACGTTGCAGGACCTCCTAACCTGCGAAAACTCTCGGAGGGTAAAGGCGTTCCTCGCCGAAAGGATTCGTGGAGACATGTCTGTACGTGTGTGTGTGTGTGTGTGTGTACGTATGAGACCAAAATTTTGTCCAACGATATCTCCTGAACGAATGAAGCGATTGATTTTTTTCTTCCTTTAAACGATGCGTGTTCATGTGACTTAGAACTGATTAGTTTATCAAAACAATTGACTCAGCGGTTTTTTATATATCCGCATAAAACTTGTAAAAAAATGCCAAAAAGGGTTAATTTCATAGAAATTTGACCATTTTACCTAAGGTAACGATGGGATTTGAATTAATTTTGTGTAATAACTTGATTCTCACTGGATTTTAAGCGAAATACCTTTAAGATTATAAGCAAACAACCCCTCAGTGGCTGTTGAGTTTTTTAAATAAAACTTTCAAATTTTGCAATTAAAAAAAGGGAAAGTTGGGAAATTTTAGAGTGGGTTAACTTTGAAGTTGGAAAATTTTGAAAATTTTGAATTTTGAATTTTGAAATCGTGTGATTTTGTGCCGTTGGTTAATCGTTCGTTCGATCGTTAATTCATGCCACTTGCGAATGAATTTCGTTTCACTAGTGCACTAGTTTGTCATTAGTTGATTCACTTTGTTGAACCCGTTGGGCTCGTTTTGGTTTAAAGTCAAAATGACTCGATAAAAGTTGGATTTTTTGTTAGAGCTCGATACACGCTTCAGTGTCGGTTTTTGCTAACTGACTCCATAGCGTCCGTCGACATGCGTACACCCCGTCGAGCGAGAAGTGCTTGTCAGGTGCTACCACCATTTGCCGCCTACCCATAACCATCGGCGCGGGCACATACCAGCGACAACGGCACCTGTAAGGTGCTGCCGTCGCTTATCACCAGCATGTGAACGCGGCCTCAAACCTTCGCATTTGTTACGATGTAACACTGTGGCATGACCCCAGCGTTTATTCAATCTGCGAAGAAACTTTCCTTCTATGGGTATTTCCCCGGAGAAATTACTTATTAACTTCCCCACCTGAAGGGAGGAAGTTATTGTAATGACTCCGAAAATCGAATGTGAAATTTCCATGATTTCTTTACATTTCTTGGTCTCTTGAATCATCCTGATACAATTTCGAAGACATGTTTGTATGTGTGTGTGTGTGTGTGTGTGTCTATGTGACAGAAATTTTGTCCAACGATATCTTGTGACTGAATGAAGCGATTCCAAACTTTCTTTTCTCAATCGATGCGTGTTAATGTAACTTAGAACTGACTAGTTTATGAGAAAAATCCACTCAGCAGTTTTTTGGAAATTTGCATAAAACTCCTGAAAAAATGCCAAAAAGCATTAATTTCATGCAAATTCGACAATTCTCCGTGAAATAACGATGGGATTTGCATCAATTTTATATAATCAATGTTTCTTCATATGAGTTGATTCTCAGTGGATTTTCAGCGGAATCGTCTCAGCGGTAGTTTATTTTCTTAAAAAAACTTTGGAATTTTGCGGTTTGAAAAAAGGGAAAAGTTGGAAAAAAAGTTCGAAAAGTTTGGAGTGGATCAACTTTAAAGTTGAAAAATTTTGGAATTGAAAATTTTTCAAATTTAAAGTTACCTCACTCAAGTTGAAAACCAATGGGAGCGAGCGAAGCGAGCGACCAACAACCTAGACTAATTTTTTGTAATAGAATTGCAACGGATTCATTCGGAAGCATACCACCAATGGAATTGGTAGAAATAAAGGAATGTCAAGACTTATAACGCGTAAAGTAACGGTCACATGCCTTCTGTCGGATAGGCTCGGCCCCTGCGTGTTTTTCTAATGAACAGAAAACGAGGAATCGGTCAGGAAATTATTGGTTCGACCCATAATGGGTCACGCCCAATTCCACCAATCCCTACCGGTCAGACCCCAACGAGGGAGCCAGCGAAGCGAGCGACCGGGCCTGAGTTTTTATCGATTGATTAGTACAGTTTCATCTAAGACTCTAAATTGGTCTTACATTTTCCTTCTTAATCGTTGTATCGATCTTACATTGGCAATCGGTCTTACATGTCACCGAACTTAAACCAACCAAGTGATCTTAGAATCAGACCCGTTTCCGATCTTAAAGTTGCGATCTTAAAATTGAAGATCGGAAAGGGATCTTATTCCTATGATCAGACTCATGAACGATCTTAAAATGTGTACACGGAGAGAAAAGTCAGACAATTTTTGTGGGGAAATTCCGGGAAAAATTCTAGTGCTGCACTAGAATCGAGGCGCAATGTGTCAGCACATGAAAATTTCCCCTTCGGCACTAGAAAATTTGACGTTTCATCACGAAATCTTCTTCATCGGCAAACGAAAAATTACTCGACAGACAAAAAAATTTTCCCCGGCCACAATTTTTTTTTCCCTTTAATTATTCATTAATAACATCAACGTTATTTAAATTAATGTACTACAGTATCAACAAAAATGAGCATTAAGCCAACGAATTATTTTTATAGATTTTTTTTTATTGCATTTGTTCCACGATTACAGAGAATTACATTATCTTAAAACGTCATCACTGAATAATGTCAGTAATTTTCAACAATTTCTATGACCAATTGTTTCACACTTTTTTTTCCCACAAATTTGATATGGTTAATCAGACTTTCAGAGAAAAATAAGCCCAATAATCCCTGATTATCACATAATTCTGCAGAACACGCGCTAACGTTACCCGACGTTGAAGACGTCATTTGTAAGTCTCCACTCGGGACTCCCGAGTGCAGCTGTTCGACTCACTTCGGCGAGCCGAACGCTGTCGATGTCGCGCGGACACGTACGAGGATAGGAAGAATGGCAAAAGTTCTAGTGCTATTCTAACACTATAAAAATTCTCCAACTGCACAATAAAATTTCTAATGTTACCAAGAATTAATGAAGTTTTTCCCACAATTTTCTACGGAATTCCCCACAAAATTGACACCGGGAAATTTTCTAGTGCCAGTTCTAGAATTTTTCTCGTGCTTCATTGCAAAAATTGATTAACTTACAGCAAAATTTCCGTGCTGATCTAGAATTTTTATTCTTATTTCGATTAAAATATGGGAGTTCGGCAGTTTGCGCCTCGTTTCTGGTGCCGAGCACTGGAATTTTACCCCGACTTTTCTCTCCGTGTAAGATCGCATGCATGTTAAAATCGGAAATTGGTCTGATTTTAAGAACGTTTATTGGTCTTACGATCTTGGATCTTAGTTTCAGACCGCTCGTAAGACCGTAGTTTTTGCAGTGATGACATTAAATTATTGTCAGAAAAAAAATTGTCTTTTTACAGTTGTCTCATGACATTGATCTATTTATATTTGTCCCTTGAACCATAATAGTCGTCTCTTGACATTAGTATCGAGATTCGGAGCTTTCGATATTTATCTATAGTCATTTGTTGTATGAATTGCATAAGTTAATAAATTGATAAATCAATCAATCAATCAATTGATGTATCAAGAGAGCCGTAAACCACTAATTTTATGAATTAATGAATTCCTACATCGATAAGTTAACGAATGAATGTAGCTGTAAGACAATGAATTAATTTTAATGAAAGATCCGGAAATGATCTTATATTTTGGATCTTAATCGCTGCGCACATCTTATATTCGCAAAGTATCTTACACCTCACGTTCTTAAATCACCTTTCGGATCTTAGATTTAGATTCTACTCGGATCTTGAATTTTCAATCTTAAAATTCAAGATCGTGTTATCTCAAAGGTGATCAATATCCCAAGGCAATTTAGGAATATAACATGAAACTAATCACTGACATAAACTTGACTCTTAAACCGAAATGAAATTTGAAGAGATTCAATTTTAAGTAAAAACCGTAACTCGAGTAAATTACTCTTTATAGAGTTAGTTAACAAAACTAAATTTCAATTTTTAATAGAAACTTCAAAAGAACTTGTTGGAGGGAGTCCAGTCTGGACCTTCGTCGAGTTAAGACGTGTTTTGAAGTCGCTCCGTGAAATCTTACCAGTGTTTACTGTGTGAATTTGTATCTCGGATAACGAATAATATACGAGTTTAGCCCAAACGAGGGCGGCTCTTGGCTGTTTGCCACTAGATTTTCTCCATTCATCGCGGGGAAAATGACAGAAGCAATGGCAGGCAACGATGCAACTGCACCTAGCACGCAACCTCAGCAACAGCGAACATTCGCACAAGCAACTAGCCACTCACATGTACCAGAAAAGTAGCCGACTGAAGAACAAGGGATCTTGATTAATGCTATCCAAGGTGTAAGAATCAGAGAGTATATTTATGCAATTGGCGATTTCTTGGGACCCTCCAGTATACTCGCGGCCGACAGACCACTTGGCAACCAAATCTCGATGTACCTCAGTTCTCCAGAGCTTGTTGACAAAATCACGTCACCTGATGTCAGCATTCTCATAGGTTCGAACAAGCTCACTATAATTCCAGAAAAAGACAAAACCAGGAAAGTTATTCTGTCGAATGTTTCACCCAGAATTTCAAATTCAGCAATTGAGAATGCTCTCAATGAACTGAGCATCGAGCCAGTCACGAAATTAACCACTATCACCTACAACCTAGATAGAGAGGGATACAACGTTGGGAGTTCGAGAAGACATTTTCAGATTAAGGAGGAAGATGTCCTGAAAATTTCTGAGAAGATCAAAGTGTTTCATGAAAGTCTGCAGTACATGATTACGGCCGCTGTTGACAGTAATGCCTGTTTTACTTGTCACAAGACGGGTCACATCGCTAAAAATTGCCCTCACAATCCAGCATTAAGACAGAGACAGAGCATAGCTTATAGGATTGAACGACAGAGAACCAACAATGGCCAGTTACAGCCGATAGTGAAATCACAACAATTGAACGAAGAAACTGAAGAAACTGTAACACCTGCACGAGTAAACACAGAGCGAAGGGTTCATGACGGCGATGATGGGATTACTGTAAATACATCGTTAATCCTATCCTAGGATCAAATGGAATATGAGCAGCAGAACGACGCAAAACGCTCTCTGTCTGCAATAGACAATGACACAACTGATACAGACAACAACACAGGCGAGAAAGGAGAAGATTTTGGATTTTCTAAGGTTCCAGAGAGAAGAAAAACTAAAAAATCAAAGAGTGGAAAATCACGTGTGCTCACTCCAGAATTTATGCGAGCACATTCAGCACGAGCAGCCAGAATCGTGAGGAACAACCCTGATGATTATGTTATCACCTATGATCAGTTTTTCGACTTTGTTGACAAATCATTCGACACCAAAGACATTCGAAAACTTACCCAAGAAATCAACAAAGACCCTTTACAAGTTGTCACTACCATAAGGTGTTTGTATCCATACATTGACGACATCACTTTTAAGGGGAGAATGACAAACATGGCCAATAAATTAGAAAACCTCGGGATGAATCCGGATGAAGATGGCTACCTGACAGCTTCTTCCCAAAATTAACTGTCATCATGGAGGACTCACAAGAAAACCAACAAACCAATGGAACTACATCTAACTGCAACCTGCGAGTCATGTTTTGGAACATCAGAGGCATCAATAGTCATCGAGAAGACGTTGAACGCGCTTTGGAGGATCTGGACATCTTCGTTGGGGTAGAAACCAAGCTCAATCCGGCAGATGATCGGTCTTACGGATACTCAGGATTTCGCACTCATCGAATGGACAAAGACAGGCAAAGCGGAGGTATCATCATATATATAAGAAATTACCTTTCTGTTAAAATTCATGAAAATATAACCAATCCACATCCTAGTGTAGAGTTAGCAGCCATAGACATCAACAATGTAACACCAAAAATTAATATTTTAGCATGCTATAGAAATCCAGAGGACAGTCTCGATCGTGAGCATTGGCAAATGATAATAGATGTTTACAGATCTCTTGAAAACTGTTTATTTATGGGTGATTTAAATGCCCACTCTCGTGCGTGGAACTGTCTCAAAAACACTCCTGACGGGTACAGGCTATACGACTGTATAGAGAGAAATTACATTTTCCTTCATAACACGAATACGTACACACACATAGATAGTTACAGAGGAAAATTGTCGAACATAGATCTAGTTATGAGTTGTCCAGAGATTGCAGACATTATTGATGTCAGCGCTCATGATGAGAACTGGGGTTCAGATCATTATCCATTATACATTAATCTTAATGTTCGCAAAAATCAGTATATTAAAAAGTCACACAAGATCACTTCAGTGCACACCGACTGGGAAAGACTAACTATATTACTGACTAAAACATTTGTAGAATTTCTAGCTCCAACATATGAGGATCTCAGTCCCCCCGATAAATATAGAATTTTTATCAACATTATTACCACTAATGTCGCTAAATGTACGCCAAAAAAAAAAATTAGTTGCACCAAAGATACATAGAAATCCGGTAAAATGGTGGGATGAGGATTGTTCCAAGGGTTATAGATTGCGGCGCGCGGACTATAAGAAATGGAGATATTCCAAAACACTTCACGACCTCATAGAATATAAGAAATCAGTCGCTATTGCTAAAAAAAACGTTCAAAAAAAAAGAAACAATGCTTTATGAAATTTACAGAGAGTTTGAATGCTCGAACAAACATTAAGTACTTTTGGAACACTTGTAAAGTTCTAAAACAATCGTGGATTAATACGAATGTAAAAGCTCCCAGAGATAATATTGAAATACGGGTCAAGAGCTTACAAGCAGTGAACAAGCTGACTCCTGAACGCTGTCCAACAGACTCTAAAAACATTCCTCTTACGGATCCTAATCCTCTTTTTGATCAATCCTTCTCATTTGACGAATTTAAGTACGCATTACATCACCGTAATAAAAAATCAGCCCCAAGATTACACGGAATTGACTATAGACTCCTTAACAGACTTCCAGTTCTATTAAAATTAATATTATTGGATATTTTTAATGACATACACCGCACCGGAAATTTTCCAGAAGAATGGCGAGATTCCTATCTACATTTCATCCCGAAGGCCAACAACTCCGGAGTTCGGCCTATAGCGTTAACTTCTTGTCTGCTCAAATTATATGAAACTTTGTTGAAGAATAGATTACAATGGTGGTTAGAACGTAATCGTAAAATTCCATTTGCACAAACAGGATTTAGGTCAGGGTTATCCTGCAGAGATAACTTAGTCAACCTCACTCTGCATGCGGAAGATGCATTTAGAGATCAAGAGCATATGCTAGCAGTGTTTCTGGACGTCACCGGAGCGTTTGACAACGTTATCGGTGATATTCTAATGGATATACTCGCAGAGATTGGCTGCTCCAACTCTTTATTAAGATTCATTAAGTTCATTACGCACAAAAGATATTTACACTGTGAGGCACTAGGAAATGATACTAGAACTACATATAAAGGGCTGCCCCAAGGTGGAGTCCTTTCTCCTCTTGTATACAATTTATACAAGAAATATATTGAGAAAATTAAACGCCAGAATTGAAGCATCTCCCTTTGCAGACGATATAGCGCTGTATGTCCGTATTACTGATTTTGAAACAGACAGGGAAATTATGGAAAAATCCATTGATCAACTCATGGTTAATATGAAAGCATTAGGACTAGACATTGCTCCTGAAAAAACAGTCGCGTTAAGGTTCAGTAAAAAGGGCACCCCACCAGAAAATACACAGATAAGAATAAGTACGCAAGATTAACTCGTCACCCACAGCAAGATTTTTAGGCATACATTTTGATCAGAAACTTAATTTCAATCACCAAATCGACATATTGCAACACAGATGCCTCAAAGCTCTCAATATCATCAAATATCTGCGAAGGACATGGTGGGGAGCGGATCCAGAAACATTGATAGCACTATACAAGAGTTACATTAGGTCAATTTTGGACTATGGACTCATCATTTATTTTCCCAGCACCAAAAAATATTTAGCGAAACTGGAATCAATTCAATACGCGGCTATCCGGTTTGCCATAGGTTACAGACGGAGTACGCCTACTAATGTATTAATAGGCGAATCTAAGCTAATGCTTATCAAAGATAGAGCCATATTTCTGACCAAAACGTTTCTTATAAAAGTCCTTAGTAATAAATCATCACAAGTTTGCGACACAATTTCCCTTATATTTAAAGAAAAAAGAAATAAAATACGACACAGAGATAAATTAATCACAAAAAGCATTAGGCAAGTATTACCCCTCGAAGCGTCACTGATATCCCACTCCAATTTCATCACGTACATAAATGATTACAATACTATTCTCACATCGATTCAAACAACCAGTGACCTTGGAGAGAATGTCAAATCCTGTCCAGCTCCTAATAAAGCTCTAGGAGATCAGCTTGAAAAAATGTTTAAAAATTGGAACATTATGTATACTGATGGAAACAAAGATCCAGGCACAGATTATGTAGGTGCTGCATGTTATTGTCCGGATTTGGGCATAAACAAAGCCATTACCCTGAATGAACACTGTTCAATTTATACAGCAGAGAGTATTGCTTTGAATATGGCTTTAGATATAGCTTGGGAGCATAAGGAACTCAACCATCTTGTTCTCTCTGACTCCCTTAGTGCATTACAAAGCCTAGAATCCATTAGTTTTAATCCACATATCAATCCATATATTTTAGACTTGAAAAACAAATATTCTACTTTCATCAATGAAAATTCATCTAATACGGAAATAGTCTTCCGCTGGATTCCTGCACATGTGGGGGTCGAAGGGAACGAGATGGCAGACTCCCTCGCCAAAAACGCAACAGAAGAAAGTTCGCTTCTGGTTCCAGCATCAGATTTCAAGGCTCTCTTCAAATCAGAAGGGTACCTCAGTACTATCAATACGATCGTGGCTGAAGCTAGGAAGGCAATAAAACTTAAAGGGAAATATTACTTTAATAGATTCTGGAACAAAAATAAAAAACCGTGGTATTTGGGGAAAAAACTTCCCAGAGAACTAGTAGTGTTGGTAAATAGGGCTAGGTTGAACCATTACCATCTAAATCACTCATTATATAAAATAAATGTAGTAAGCAGCCCGGAATGCACTTGTGGGGACAACGCTGAAACTCAGGATATAGACCATGTCATCTGGTATTGCCCTCTCTATGCTAACGGAAGAGATCAAATGGTTAAAAAATTGATTCAACTTCGTTGTCCTAGACCATTCACCGTAGGTGCATTTCTGGCTTCTAAAAACACGAAACCATTAGAAATAATTCACCAGTTTGTGAAAACCAATGGCCTTAAAATATAGAAATGTAAACCAGTGTAAATTATATTCAATTGAAATATTCAATTATATTATTGTAAATAACCCATTGTAGGTTGATACGTAAATAAAAAATAAAAAAAACTTATTGGAGAAGAAACAAAGGTTGAGAAATAAAAAAAAGGAGAATTTTGTTTAAACTAACTCTTGCGAGTCTATATTTTGAAAAATCAAAAATAAAAGAAAAGAATACAAAATTAATTTGTAACTTACAAATTTGTAAACTGCTAATTCTAAATTGGTTAAACTTAATTACACACACTTGCCGCGAATGATTCTACACAAGTAAAAGTTTAAAACGTAATATAAATTGATTGAATATCAATCAAAACTGACTCGACTACTAATTTTTACAAATTGAATAAAATCAATTAAGTTTGAAACTTATTTAACTCGAGTCAGAAGACTCTACTAAAAGAGTCATAAGCAACTCGTGAAATCTTCCAGAGGGTCGATGAGAAAATTCCACTTTGGGAATTGTGAGGGAACTGAGAAACTACCAGAAGTGCAAGTGGTTTGGTAAATGCACTAAGGGTGTGACCCCACACACTTCTGGAGGGAAAACTCGGGGCCAATGGTATGCGACCTTGGGCCAGAGTTTCCCGCCCCAAACTCATCAATCCCAATATTTCAGAGTTACTCCATCCCTTCCACATTGAGACTGAAAAATTCATTGGGGTGTGGGCGGACTTTTCCACCCCCAATTAACCAATTAAATTTGTTTCAGGAGTCCCATGTTCTCCCTCCACAATGTTCTATTGAAATAATTTAATAATTAACTTATTGTTTAAGAACTTAATTATTTATTATGAACTATTAATATTTCTTTGTTCTAAAACGCTTAATTTTCAAACGTTTAAAATAACTAATGCATTTTAAATAATTATTACTATCATTCCTTTGACAATCCAAAATTCTCCGAATTGAGAATTTTGGGAAATCAAATATTCCAAATGAAAAAGAAAGATCAATTCTGTCGTTTAATAGAAGATAATTGAATGGATTGAGAATATAAAGTTATCATAATTCAATTGACCCTTCAAATGACTGAAAAATTCTCTGATAGTTATCTAAAAAGACAATTCTTAATTCAAACAATTACGATAGTTCGATTATCAAATATTCAACGTATTTATTAAAAAGCAAGTATATAACATTGAAATATTATTGTGAAAAAATATTGGCGTCAGTGGAAAATTTCCAAGGATTTGGGGGAGTGGACGAGACACTCTAATCCTGGTTAGAGATATGCAGGCAGCTGCATGTCATAAACTAAATTGCTAGGGACAAATACATTAAGAGTGTTTATTGGGCGCGATTAGGGAACTTGAAATTTCTGTATTGATTTTTGGGCTTACGATTGTACTAAAATTTACTATTGATTTTTGGGCTTTGATTATGCCCTGCGTAAATTATTTGTGCAGCTGCACTTCATTATGGGAACAATAAATAATCGAACCTAAGAAAGAATATTTGTTGACGATAAAACTATGAAGATAAAAAAAATAGATGATAAAACTTATTTTGAGTATGAATAACGTCGAACGTCACAATCGGAAAGAGGTCTTATTTCTGTCTAAAAAATATACGAAATAGATCTTATTCTAAGACTCTTCATCGTACTTATGATCTTAGATCTTAGCTTGAGAACCCTTCTAAGATCCTACTTTTTGCAGTGTATGTCTGCAAGATAACGGTGGGAATGTTCATGAACTTCCGCACATGTTCGCGCCACTTTTTTAACTTCCCGACCCGAAGGGAGGAAGTTATTGTAATGACCCCGAAAAACGAATGGAAATTTCATGGTTTCTCCACATTTCATGACCCCTATGAACTCTCCCGACCCTTTTTGGAGACCGGTCTGTATGTGCAGATGTGTGTGTATATGTATGCACGTAAACAAAATTTTGTTCAACGATCTCTCTCAAACAAACGATGCGATTCAATTTTATTTTTTGTAATCAATGCATCTTCATGGAAGTTAGAACTGATTAGATTCTGAAGAACATCGCCTCAGCGGTTCTTTAGATATTGCAGTAAAACTAGTAAATCAACGTCGAAAAATGACATTTTTCTACAAATTTTGCGATTTCTCTCAAAGTAACGATGGGATCGATTTCTCTCAATCATAATCGATGGAGCTTTGTATACCTAAGACTGGAGTGAAATTCCAGCAAAATTGTCTCAGCGGTTCTGGAGTTATTCAAACATAAATTTTTGACATTTGGAACTTTTTGGAAAATTTTTAACTTCCCTACCCGAAGGGAGGAAGTTATTGTAAAGATCCCGAAAATTTCTCACATTTCTCGACCTCCGGAATCATCCTGATACATTTTTGAAGACATGTCTGTACGTGTATGTGTGTATGTGTGTGTGTGTGTGTGTGTGTGTGTGTGTGTGTGTGTATGTATGTGACCAAAATGTTGTCCAACGATATCTCCTGAACGAATGAAGCGATTGATTTTTTTCTTCCTTCAAACGACGCGTGTTCATGTAACTTAGAACTGATTAGTTTATTAAAACAATTGCGGAGCAAGCACGATCCTTGAATATCCTAAACCTGCCAACGTCAAATCCCTTCGCAGATTCCTAGGTGCTCTCAATTTTTACAGAAAATTCATCAAAGAAGCTGCAGAAATTCTCGCTCCTCTTAACGCAGCACACCGAGGGCCAGCTGTAAAAGGGAAACATCCTGTGGAGTGGACACCGGAAATGGATACTGCTTTCTCCGCATCAAACGGGCTCTCGCAGAGGCCATTCACCTGTCACACCCTAATGTCAACGCGGAGTGGGCAGTTTTTACCGCCGCATCGGGCCACGCAGTAGGCGCCGTTCTCCAGCAGAGACACCCGGATGGGTGGCAGCCACTCGCCTTCTTGAACAAAAAGCTCAAACTCTCAGACCATCACGCCACCTACGACCGCGAGCTCGACGCGATCTACGAGGCGACAATTCAGTTCCGGCATATCTTCGAGGGGAAACATATTACAATCTATACGGATCATAAACCCTTAACGCACGCATTCCATCAGGAACCGGAAAAGGCAACCTCCTGGCAATATCGGAGGCTAGACTTCATCGGCCAGTTCACATCAGACATCAGACATGTGGCTGGCGCTGATAACGTCGTGGCAGACACCTTGTCTCGCGTCGAGGCCAGCAGCTTGCTCAGTCGCAACGAGAGGATCCAGAACTTCGACAAATTCTCCAAAAGAACGACAGCAGCCTCAATCTACAGCTCCTCTTCCTGGGATCGGAGGACAGATTGTATTGCGACGTCTCGGCGTCGGGTACAATTCGTCCATATGTGCCGGAGCCACTGAGAAGACAAGTTTTTCTCTCAATGCATTCACTCGCACACCCCGGAGGAAAAGGAACTCGCAAGATTATCGCCAATTGTTTCGTGTGGCCCGGAATGAATAAAGACTGTTTGGAGTGGACACGTCACTGTTTGCCGTGTCAGAAAAACAAGGTTTCCAGACACGTCGCTGCACCCCTCGCCGAGTTCGCACTACCGTCGCTGCACCCCTCGCCGAGTTCGCACTACCATCGCAACGATTCGAGCACATCCACGTAGATTTGGTCACGTTACCGCAGTCAAGAGGATTCAAGGACTGCCTCACGATCATTGACAGATTCACTCGCTACCCGGAAGTGGTACCGCTGCCAGACATCAGGACAGAGACGTTCGTTCATGCCCTCCTATGCCACGGGATCGCCAGGTTTGGAGTACCTCTCAGAATCACATCGGACAGCGGCGGCTAGTTTATAATGGATATTTATCGGCGCGTCACTGAGATGCTGGGGATTCAATGAAAACTCACCATGCCAATTCACCCTCAGGCTAACGGGCTCGTGGAAAGGCTCCACCGCCAGCTGAAGGCCGCACTGCGCTGCCACGGTGACAGCTGGTACGATGTCCTACCGCTGGTTTTATTGGGACTTCGCAGCGCTTGGAAGCCTGACGTCGGCAGCACTCCAGCTGAACTCACCTACGGGGAGAGAATTCGTCTCCCAGATGAATTATTCACACCTACCAACGACCGTGGAGCTCTTGGAGATCTACGCAGACACTTCGCGGCAATAACACCCACCGAAATAGCTCACCATGGAACCAAACCCACATTCGTTCACAAAAGTCTCGTTGACTGCACACTCGTATTTATCCGGGCAGATACTGGAGGACCGAACATCGCTGCTCTATATTCCGGACCATACCGCGTCGTCTGCAGGCGTGACAAAGACTTCGTCGTCCACTGCAGGTCACTAGGAAGAGGAAACTATCTCCAGGACGTATCTCTATCCACCGTCTCAAACCCGCATTCATCCTTGCCGAGGACATGGAACAGGTCCAGCAGCTTCCTGCGGAAGCCTGCCCACGACGACAACAACAACAACAAAGAGAACAACAACAACAAGCAATACAGAGCACCAGTTCAGCCGCGACTACAGGAGCCCCCAGACAACGCAGGAGAGTCGTTTTCAACGAACGGTCGCAGACACGTACATTCGATTCTGAGCAACCTCCTAACTCGGGCGCAGCAGCGCACAGGGAACAGCAGAGCAACTCCACTAGAACCCACCGCTGAACAATTTTAATTTATCTGCTTTATGTTACAGTCAAAAACTACGTTTTTCTTCCAGCAGGGGAGACATGTAGCGGCTCGCTACATACCACCTGAGGCACGACGGTCTGACGTCACCCACAGGAGCACAATAGCTTGTCGCTACACACACACATTCGCGATCATCCAGAGGAAACTTTTCGCACCTCTGAATAATAGAGAATCACGCCCCTTGAATTCAGTTTATCGGCGACCGTCTCACCGTGCACAATCAAATTTAAATACTTTCTTTTGTACGTAGTTCAGACTAACGCTTCGGCGAATAAATGTATTATATCGTTTATCGCCTTGTAGTGATTTGTTTCTTCCTACAACCACCACAAATCCTACAAGAAGACAAATATATTTTGTCCCACAATTCCATGTCACGAAACAAATGTCAAAAGACAAATTTTTTTTTCTACGATTGTTCCATGTCATGAGACAAATGTCAAAGAAGAAATATTTTTGTTCTACAATTGTTCCATGTCATAAAACAAATGTCAAATGACAATTTTTTTTTCGACAATAATTTAATGTCATATAAATCTTTGGTTTATCAACGCAAGCGATTTCGCCGTGTTCCCTGGAATATTTTGAATTATGATGCTCTAGTTTAAGTAACTTCTTAACTATCCTCAAGCCTTTGTTGGGGGAATACAGTTCT
Source organism: Diachasma alloeum (assembly GCF_001412515.2). Lineage (NCBI taxonomy): Eukaryota > Metazoa > Arthropoda > Insecta > Hymenoptera > Braconidae > Diachasma > Diachasma alloeum. The sequence continues at coordinate 205,142 of NW_021680460.1, read as the reverse complement.
ATGTTTTTATACGTCTTGAATGTTCTATTAAGTTTCATCGTTAAGGAAATTTCATTTTTACTTCCGAATGGAAGCTTTGAAATGCAATTTTTTTCGATTCTCTAACTTTGCTTGGATATAACTCAGAGTGGTCTGAAATGTCGAGGTATGATGTTTTTAGAGTCTAAAATTTAGACGATATCTGTATGAATGTGTGTGCGTATGTGTGAATGTGTGTGCATTTGTCCAGAAATGTATCAATAACTCCAAAACCGTAATTACAAAAAACTTGAAATTTTGGTCCGTAGTTAGTATCAACGAGATACAAATCTGTGCTAAATCTCAGCTTGATCGATTGAGTAGTTCTTGAGATATAGCGATTTCTCCAAAATCGTTTCTCGCAAATATCTCAGGAACGGCTTAACCAATTTCATTTTTTTTTTAAATATTTGTCAAGATGAGACCTATCTTACTGTATAGAAGTTCAATCACCCCGCTACGGAGAATTGAGTTTTATTTTCATCGTTATCGAATTTTTTAGTACAATTCCTTAGAATTTCATGTTACTAACATATTGGCATAACCAAATAATCCATTTATCTATTTATAGAATGTTTATTATAAAAATTGGGGCGAGTTAAATAAATGAATGTATATGAAAAGTGTCAGGACGCATCCGTGGAATACAAATAAAGAGAAGAGAATAAAGATAAAAAGACGATCGAACATGAAGTTCGTTAAGAGGGAGAATAAGAACAAATACTTAGCGCTTTCTCAAGTTTGACAATTTTACTCGCGTTCTCCTTTGGCATGAGCCTTCAGGAACTAATTACGAATATTTTAAGACCAACTAGAATACGCTATATGCGCCGAAAATGGAAAAAAAATGGAGACCTATAATTTGACCAAATTTAAATTAAAAAAAAAATTATTTTAGCCAATCAATTACTCAATTTTCTAAAAATTAACCATCAGAAAGGTGGCGCTGTAAATGCTCACATACAGATATAGTCACCAAACTTCATATTTTTTTAATGGAATTCCTACAGATCCATTCGGACGCATACTACCAATGAAATTGGTAGAAATTTAAAAAAAAGTAATAACACACAAAGTAACAATGAAATGGCTTCTCTTGGATAGGCTTCAACCTCTACTTGTTTCTAATCTCATGATTATGGGGTTTTATAGCATTGTGCGCTATTTTTATTGTTGTATTTAATTAAATAACAATAGAGGACCAATCGACGGGGCGCGTTTATGGACAGTTCTTCAGAATTAATCCTGGAACAAAGAGAAATGACATGAAATTATTTCCTAACATTAGAGAATGACCACCAACTTCTTTTTATTTTACAAAAAAGGCCTTAACCTTTGTGACAAGAACTCGACTTGATCCCTGAGATCGATTTTTTCTCTCAGCGATTATAATAATATTGAACACTGTGTGGATATGAAATGAAAAGGGCTAAAATTTGGTGTACCTCAAGCCACAATGTATATGAGGTATGCCACGCCAAATGAGTCAACCGTTGACCCTCACTCTCTTGGAAATTGTTGGCTATTTTTTCTACGATTGAGGTTGAAAAACTATCACTCAAATTTTTTCGGCAGCCCAGTTTGGAGATATAATTTTTTTCTCGTTTTTCCGTTTTTTTTTTTCAATAATTCGAGTTCTATCTAGACGATTTTGATATATTAAGCGTCAAAATTTTTCATTTTTTACTACCGATAAGAATATTTTCAGTAAATTTTTTTTTCGATCTTGAGATACCCATAATAGTGAATTTTCAGAAAAAAAAGTTGCAAAAGTTGAATTTTACAAATTATGTCACTTTTGATGTTTCATTTTTTTCAGTCATTCTTATGATCAAAACAAGTATTTTGATTGGTCAGACATGTTGGGGATCCTCCTGCATCTATTTTATTTTCAATTTTTTTTTGAAATTCCGCAAATTTGATGGAAACATCCCAAAATCGCGTTGATTGACTGGGATTATAGAGAGTACGAAGTGAATTGGTCTATATACCCATATATTACATATTTTTTCGATACATAATCGAAGTCGTTTTGGAGTGTTGTGATCAAATTTGTGAAATTTCGAAAAGACAAAATAAAAAATTAAATAGATTCAGGAGCATGCCCAACTTGAATGACGGCTCAAAGTACGTGTTTTGATTATAAAAAGTACTGAAAAAAATGAAACAAATCAAAAGTGACGTAATTAGCAAAATTCAACTTTTTCAATGTTTTTTTTGAAAATTCATTATTATCAGCATCGAGGAATCGAAAAAAAATTTACTGGAAATATTCGTATGGGCGGGAAAAAATGGAAAATTTTGAGGATTGGAGGCGGTGAAAAACTATCTTTCAAATTTTTTCAGATTTTTTCGACACCCTAGTTCGGAGATATGATGTTTTTCACATTTTTCCGTTTATACCAATTACACGAGTTCTATTTGTCCGATTTTTATTTATCAAGTGTCAAAATTTTCCATTTTTGAAGACCTATACGAATATTGTCATTAATTTTCGATTTCTAGATGCTCATAACAAATTTTCGAAGAAACAAGCTGAAAAAGTTGAATTTAGCAAATTACGTCACTTTTGATTTGTTTCATTTTTTTTCACTAATTCTTATAATTAAAACAAGTATTTTGAGCTGTCATTAAAGTTGGGTATCCTCCTACATCTATTTTATTTTTAAAATATGTAATATATAGGTATACAGTCAAATTCGTTTCACACTGTCTATAATCAAAGTCAATCAACGCCATTTTGGGGTGTTTTGACCAAATTTGCGGAATTTCGAAAAGAAAAAATTGAAAATACAATAGATGCAGGAGGATCCCCAACTTATATGACGGCTTAAAGTACTTGTTTTGATTACGAAAATTTGCAAAATTCAACTTTTTCAAGTTTTTTTTCGAAAATTCGTTATTATGAGCATCTAAAGATCGAAAAAAAATTTTTACTGAAAATATTCTTATAGACAGTAAAAAATGAAAAATTTTGACGCTTAATAAATAAAAATCGGATAGATAGAACTCAAGTTATTGAAAAAAACGAAAAACGAGAAAAAAATCATATCTCCAAATTGGACTGGCAAAAAAATCTGAAAAAATTTGGGAGATAGTTTTTCAACCGTCCCAATCATAGAAAAAATCGTCATCAATTTTCAAGAGGGTGAGGGTCAAAGGTTGACTCATTTGGCGGTGAATACCTGATATATACGGAGCTGAAATTGAACTAATAAAAAATCATTCTCATACATTAGGGTGTATCCTGTGAACAACTATGGTGTAAGAATGGTACGAAGTGTTTCTCAAATAATGCACCCCCAGCAGAAGGTACCAAGTGCGGTGAGAATAAGTGGTGCATAAAGAAAAAATGTGTTGATATGGGCTCGAGACCGGCAGCAGTGCATGGTGGATGGGGTGATTGGGGTCCACAGAGTGCATGTTCCAGAACCTGTGGTGGTGGTGTAAAGGCATCTGAACGTGAATGTAACAAACCGACGCCTTCGAATGGTGGTAGATACTGCATCGGAGAGAGAAAAAAAATAGCCATTTGCAATACTTCGGTACGACTATATACCATAATCCTCTCAGTATTTAATAACGAGTTGAAAACTTCTTGAGACTCAAAACTATATTCAGAAATGTGATATTCAATTTGTTTCCTGAACTTCGTTATCCATTTTATGTTAATTCTTCGGATTTATCTTTGAAGTTTTTGCAATTATTGTGTGAATAATTTTCAGCCATGCGATCCATACAAGCCGAATTTCCGAGCTGTCCAGTGTGCGGAGTTTGATACGAAGCCAGTTTTGACAGATGGATTACATAAGTGGCAACCATTTTTCAAAGATGATATTGATATTTGTGCATTGTACTGTATGAATGAGAAAAATGCATTTGTTAAGCTGGCACCAACTGCTAAAGATGCGACACCTTGTAAAGCAGGCACCAATTACATATGCATTTCGGGATCATGTAGGGTAAAGTCCTATAAATTATCTCTAATTATGAGTTTTCTTACAATACTATTGGGAATAGGTAGATGATTTATTATAAAACATAGACAATTCTATTACAATTTTAAGTTTTCATAAATGAGCAATGCCACGTCAAAACCGAAATGAACAAAATTTCATGTTTGCGATTATCTTGCCGACCTTTTTTTAGAAAGAGTACATGGGATCAAGCTCTCGTAAAATTTTCACAGCGATTCGGTTTTTTGTTTGCGAGTTATAATTTTTCAAATAATTTCACTTTTTCCACTTGCATTTTGATTGTTCGAGAGAAAGGTGAAATGATTGCATTTCATCATTAGAGATTGAATTTTCGTTTTCGCAAAATTGAAGGTAATTGAAAAAGCTTCAAAATTAATGCAATTAAATTCAATTTATTCTATTTTTTGAGCCGTTACGGCAAAATTTAAATTTACTTTCAATCTGCAATTAACTTTATTTTCATCACGCTTTGCGAAAAAGTAACTTTCCCACCGCGAAACGTCCCTTTTCCACACATTGTGATGAAAAATATCGTTTGATACTCGTGGGAAAAGTGTTTTTTGGCTCGTGGGATTATATCACTCACCTTCGACTCGTACTATAAACCTCCCATGAGTCAAAAAACTCTTTTCCGCACTCGTAACGAAATATACTATTTTTTATCTGCTTATAATTGTTTAGAAGGTATTCCACGCCAAATGAGTCAACCGTTGACCGTCACCCTCTTAGAAATTGATGGCGATTTTTTCTACGATTGGGGGGGGGGGGGGGGGGTTAAACAACTATCTCTCAATTTTTTTCAGATTTTTTGGGCATCCCAGTTTCGAGATATGATTCTGTTCTCCTTTTCTGTTTTTTTCAATAACTCGAGTTCTATCCATCCGATTTTGATTTATTAAGCGTCGAAATTTTTCATTTTTTACTGCCATAAAAATTTTTTTAGTGAAAATCTTTTTCGATCTTTAGATGCTCATAACGAATTAAAAAAAAAAAGTTGAAACAGTAGAATTTTACAAATTATGTCACTTTTGATTTGTTTCATTTTTTTTCAGTAATTATTATAATCAAAAAAAGTATTTTGAGCTATCGTACAAGTTGGGAATTCTATTGGATGTATTTTATTTTCAATTTTTTGCTTCCGAATGGAAGCTTTGTAATCGTTCAAAATTAAGTTTTCAAATTTTTTGTCAGGGTAAACTAAATATGGTCTAAAAAGTCCAAATATCCGATTTTTAGATGGTGTATGTATGTATGTATGTATGTTTTTTTTTTTTTTTTTTTTTTTTTTTTTTTTTTTTTTTTTTTTTTTTTTCGTCTGTTGGAGAATGCATTTACGCACGACCACCTGAGGGAGGGTACAGTGGCTTCCCTCCGTCAAGTGAGTGTGGGACTCGGACAGGAATTGTCAATACCCACTAAACTCCCATCAGACAAATTCACTAACCTTTAAATCCCTCGCGGCACCACCGTTAAGTATTACTTCGCGAGGGAGGTCTTAGCTGTATGCTCTTCCAACTTATGAATCTCATGTACGTCCCCCTAACCTGCAAAGATGTTAAGTGTGATTAGGAGGTTCCAAAATTTTCACTATATGCAGCTTTCCGCTTGCGTTCCTCGTCTCTGAGCTCTTTCAAGACTTGTGTTGCAAAGTTGCTCGTTGCTTCCCAGGCTGCTTGTGATGACAGCATCGCTTCCGTCAATACTTCCGGGAGGACTTTCCTCCCCAGTTGATATTCCCACTCATTCCGGGCTTCGTCGAAACGGGGGCACTTGAAGAATACGTGATCTGCATCTTCGAATTCCCCAGCACAATGAGGGCACTCGGCAGAATCTTCATGCTTAAATTTATGAAGATAGGCCCTGAAGCATCCATGTCCTGAAAGCATTTGGCAAAGATAATAATTTACTTCTCCATGCTTTCGTCTTACCCAACTGTCCACCTGGGGGATCAAGCGATGTGTCCATCTCCCCTTTGTAGAACTATCCCACTTTAGCTGCCAGCGTATCAGGCTATTCTTACGCTCCTCGGTCGCCAGCTCTTCGGGACTCAGCAATTCTGCTTTCCTACGCCAGTACAAGGATGTTCGCTCTTCAGCTAGTACTTCCATCGGTAACATTCCTGCGATGACGCAGGCCGCGTCCTCAGAAACCGTCCTGTACGCACTTGCGACTCTAAGTGCGCTAAGTCGATAAACCGGTGCGATCTTACGTCGTGCTTCTTGTAGGTGTAATACGTCTCCCCAGATGGGGATAGCATATGTGAGCACTGAAGTGATCACTGAACACAACAGTGCGCGTCTCCTTTGCTTGGGTCCTCCGATGTTAGGCATAAGACGAGATAGAGTGGCTCTAACGCTGGATGCCTTGGTCTCCACATGTTCCGCTTGCGACTTGAAATTCAGTCGTGCATCTATCATCACCCCTAGGTATCGAATAGACGGCTGGGAGGTGATTTCACAAGGCCCCACTTGCAGAGTGATGGTCTCAATTTTTTTCCTGCTGGTGATCAATACTGCTTCGGTCTTGTGCTCCGCAAGCTTCAGACCTACTGAGTCCATCCAGCGGCGAATCCTCT
>NW_021680460.1:193075-195027 GCF_001412515.2 Diachasma alloeum | reverse complement strand
TGTATGTATGTATGTATGTATGTATGTATGTATGTATGTATGTATGTATGAATGTATATGTGTATGTATGTGTAGTTTTTTAATTTTTTTTTCGCAATTTTCGTTATAGGAGTATTTATTAACTATTTATTAAGTTGCATAGTAGCAATATGAAGCTTTAGGTTATATAGAGGTCATATGGGGGTGAGGTCATTTGGAAGTTATCTGAGGTTATCTGGTGTCATAATGGGCTCATATGGGATGATACAGGGTCATATGGGGTCATATGAGGATCGCATGGGGTTATACGAGGGGCATATTGAGGACATATGTGGCACTATGAGGGTCATATGGCCTCATATATGGTTATATGAAGTGATATGGCTTCATATGAGGTTCATATAGGGGCTGTATGAGGTCATAATGGAGTAATATGGCATTATATGGGGGTAACACGGGGTCATATGGGGGTCACATTGGGTCATATGGGGTTATATGGAGTTCATATGGGGTCATATGGAGTCATATATAGGCGTTAAATAAGAGTCATATTGAGTCATATCGTGTTATGGGGTCATACAAGGACCGCATCAGCTCATACAGGAGTCATATAGGGGTCATACGGGATTATATGGAGTGATATTCAATCAAGTGGGCTTATATACGGTCATGTGCGGTCAAATAGATGTTACATGGAGCCAGATGGGGGGTAAAATTGATGGAAATGTCCAAAGAGGATAGACCTGAGTAGAGGGCCGGATAGGGGGGTTTGACTGACTTCAAAAATGTTAGTTGCTACTGTTACGTTCCAAGCTGGTTCTCCGTTGAACAGATGGCAGGTCCAATGCCCGTGGAGCACTAAAGCACTCTGCTCCACAAGTGCGGGAATTTTCGAACGAAAATAATTGAACACGAACACCAATTTAATTAGATAATCCAATCGAAACGTTTATATTTACTTTTCAAAACTTAGAAGATATTTTACAACAACACTTTGGGTTTTTAAAACTTGAGAAGACGATAACAATTTCTCTCGAACTTCTCGTATCCACGTATGGGGTGGATCTGCCCTTACTCTTACTCTAAAAATTAGTCTAAGTGTCGAAGACGAAGGGCTCATCCCACAGAAAAGAGTAGGGGACCAATCGTGGCCTTGAATCCAGTGAACAGTGTTGGTCTAACACCCCCGCGAACGCTCGAGCTGGCCCAGCCCCCACTCTCGAGTCTACGTGACTTGAACAAAGGGCCTTACATGTGGTTTTTCGGGAGAGACAGAAAATGCTTGAATTTCACCCGGGGAAAATAAACTGTCTCCAGGAAAAGGGTTTACGACTCGAACGGTTTAATGTCAAGCTAGAATTGCACTCGAAAACTCTATATAAAAAAAACAATACAAAGGATCTTTTATTTTTGGATGGCCAGAGCTACGTCGAGAGACTCTTTAGATTTATTACTCGTTTCCTGTTTACAGTTTCTCGAACTTACTTTCCAAAATTCTATATTTTCTTGTTTCCAAAACCGTGGGAATATTTCAACTAGCTTAAAAATAATATTGGATTTATAAAATTATCAGATAAAAATATTTGAATCTCAATGGTATAATCTAGTGGAATAAAGGTAGTCATAGGAACTCTATATGGTAACTAGTGGTTTACGCGACAGTACCCCACGGGAAAGGCGGCGTCCCGGTCGAATTGTCGGTAAATGTGAGTCGGGTGCGTGAGTAACTCGGCAGTAGCAGTCCCGCTGTGACAGGGACAGGTTCGGAGGGGGATTTTTGTCCTCCTTGTACTCAATGTTTACTTTATGTTTTTCAGTTGATATATTCGCCGACTAATTAATATTAAGGGATGAAACAAAGACCGTTCAATGGAGAATTAAATTCGCCATCCATCAACACCCATTTCATCCCTTAATCTCTGCAATAAAAAAATTAATATTGCGACGAAAGTCACGGCGCTATAAGAAACCCA
>NW_021680460.1:174518-193050 GCF_001412515.2 Diachasma alloeum | reverse complement strand
TTTTCAGTTGATATATTCGCCGACTAATTAATATTAAGGGATGAAACAAAGACCGTTCAATGGAGAATTAAATTCGCCATCCATCAACACCCATTTCATCCCTTAATCTCTGCAATAAAAAAATTAATATTGCGACGAAAGTCACGGCGCTATAAGAAACCCAATGTTTTCTCGGCGCAGAGTGCTGCGCCGAGAAACCATTAGGTTTTTCATAGCGCCGCGACTTTCGTCGCAGTTTTTATTTTTTTATTACAGAGATTAAGAGATGAAACGGGGGTTGATGGATGGGGAATTTAATTCTCCATCGAACAGCATTGGTTTCATTCCTTAATGTTAATTAGGAGCAGAGATCTTAATTAGCGGGCTTCTTAATTACTGGGGAAGCGCTCTGCGCCGAGAAACCATTGAGTTTTTCATAGCGCCGCGACTTTCGTCGCAATATTAATTTTCTTATTACAGAGATTAAGGAATGAAACGGGGGTTGTAGGATGGGGATTTTAATTCTCCATCGAACAGCATTCGTTTCATTCCTTAATATAAATTAGGAGAAAAGATACGATTTTTGAATTAGCGGGCGCATTATTGGGGAGTCACTCTGCGTCGAGAAAACATTGGGTTTCTTATAGCGCCGTGACTTTCGTCGCAATATTAATTTTTTTATTGCAGAGATTAAGGGATGAAACGGGGCTTGATGGATGAGGAATTTAATTGTCCATCGAAAAGTGATAGTTTCAGCCCTTAATATTAATTAGGAGAAAAGATACGATTTTTGAATTAGCGGGCGAGTTGTCGGGAGTCACTGCGCCGAGAAACCATTAGGTTTTTCATAGCGCTGCGACTTTCGTCGCAGTTTTCATTTTTTTATTACAGAGATTAAGGAATGAAACGGAGGTTGAAGGATGGGAAATTTAATTCTCCATCGAACAGCATTGGTTTCATTCCTTATTGTTAATTAGGAGGGGAGAGACGATTTTTTAATTAGCGGGCGAATTAATGGGGAAGCTCTCTGCGCCGGGAAACCATTAGGTTTTTCATAGCGCTGCGACTTTCGTCGCAGTTTTCATTTTTTTATTACAGAGATTAAGGAATGAAACGGGGGTTGAAGGATGGGGAATTTAATTCTCCATCGAACAGCATTGGTTTCATTCCTTATTGTTAATTAGGAGGGGAGAGACGATTTTTTAATTAGCGGGCGAATTAATGGGGAAGCTCTCTGCGCCGGGAAACCATTAGGTTTTTCATAGCGCTGCGACTTTCGTCGCAGTTTTCATTTTTTTATTACAGAGATTAAGGAATGAAACGGGGGTTGAAGGATGGGGAATTTAATTCTCCATCGAACAGCATTGGTTTCATTCCTTAATATTAATTAGGAGGAAAGAGACGATTTCGTAATTAGCGGCCGAATTACTGGCCAAGCGCTCTGCGCCGAGAAACCATTGAGTTTTTCATAGCGCCGCGAATTTCGTCGCAGTTTTTATTTTTTTATTACAGAGATTAAGGAATGAAACGGGGGTTGAAGGATGGGGAATTTAATTCTCCATCGAACAGCATTGGTTTCATTCCTTAATGTTAATTAGGAGCAGAGATACGATTTTTTAATTAGCGGGCGAGTTGTCGGGAGTCACTGCGCCGAGAAACCATTGAGTTTTTCATAGCGCCGCGACTTTCGTCGCAGTTTTTATTTTTTTATTACAGAGATTAAGGAATGAAACGGGGGTTGAAGGATGGGGAATTTAATTCTCCATCGAACAGCATTGGTTTCATTCCTTAATGTTAATTAGGAGCAGAGATACGATTTTTTAATTAGCGGGCGAGTTGTCGGGAGTCACTGCGCCGAGAAACCATTAGGTTTTTCATAGCGCCGCGACTTTCGTCGCAGTTTTTATTTTTTTATTACAGAGATTAAGAGATGAACCCGGGGTTGAAGGATGGGTAATTTAATTCTCCATCGAACAGCATTGGTTTCATTCCTTAATGTTAATTAGGAGCAGAGATACGATTTTTTAATTAGCGGGCGAGTTGTCGGGAGTCACTGCGCCGAGAAACCATTAGGTTTTTCATAGCGCCGCGACTTTCGTCGCAGTTTTTATTTTTTTATTACAGAGATTAAGGAATGAAACGGGGGTTGATGGATGGGGAATTTAATTCTCCATCGAACAGCATTGGTTTCATTCCTTATTGTTAATTAGGAGGGGAGAGACGATTTTTTAATTAGCGGGCGAATTATTGGGGAGTCACTCTGCACCGAGAAAACATTGGGTGTCTTATAGCGCCGTGACTTTCGTCGCAATATTAATTTTTTTATTGCAGAGATTAAGTGATAAAACGGGGGTTGATGGATGGGCATTTTAATTCTCCATTGAACAGTCTTTGTTTCATCCCTTAATATTAATTAGTCGGCGAATAAATCAACTGAAAAACATAAAGTAAACATTGAGTACAAGGAGGACAAAAATCCCCCTCTGAACCTGTCCCTGTCACAGCGGGACTGCTACTGCCGAGTTACTCACGCACCCGACTCACATTTACCGACAATTCGACCGGGACGCCGCCTTTCCCGTGGGGTACCAACTAACATTTTTGGAGTCAGTCAAACCCCCCGATCCGGGCCACTACTCAGGTCTATCCTCTTTGCAAGTACCGTGGCTCCTGGATCACCAGGGATATTATAAACAACATGATTGGATGAACAAACAACTTCACTCACTCCAAATTGGATCACGATTCGATATTCAATTAAAAATCACGAAATGAGAATACTCATTTCAAATTGAAGTCTTGGGCTTAAAAAACGATAAATACAAAAAAACGGAAGATTGGCCATAAAGTTTGATTATACTTCAATCGAAAATGATACTGAAACAAAAAACATCAGGAAAAAAAATTGATCACATACACATACACACATCCACCCATACAAACCAATCGTTTAAAAGAATGGGTCAACCCTTTCGAGAGAGTTTCTAGGAGTCATAAAACGTCGAGAAAACATAAAATTTTGGCATTCAATTTTCGGGGTCATTACAATAACTTCCTTCTTTCGGGCCGATAAGTTGAAAAAATAGAAGAGTAATAAAAAATAAGAGTAATAAAATTCAAATATAGAGAATCCATTCGGAAGCATATTGATAATTTCTTAGCAACATAAACTATACCCATATACAGAAAATGCGATTATCCACTTGTTCTTTTCGAAATTTCGCAAATTTGGTCAACACCCCAAAATGGCATTGATTGACGTTGATTGTAGACAGTATGAAATAAATTTGACTATGTTATATATTTTTTCGATAGATAATCGAAGTCGTTTTGGAGTGTTTTGACCAAATTTGGGAAATTTCGAAAACCAAAAATTAAAAATTAAATAGATACAGGAGGATGTCAAACTTGGATGACGGGTCAAAATATGTATTTTGATTATAAGGATTACTGAAAAGAATGAAACAATTCAGAAGTGACGTAATTTGCAAAATTCAACATTTTCAACTTTTTTTTTGAAAATTCATTATGAGCATCTAGGAATCGAAAAAAAAATTACTGGAAATACTCGTTTGACGTTTTCAGTTAGATCGTTCTCTGCATTAATCCTTTCGATGATCTAACTTTAGTGAAATAGCTCCTGATTATATTTATGGATATTCCTGTGTATCCAAAGGCCGTCTTAATACCCTTATGTCCAACTAACTATTTCGGCCTCGCTTACGGGGGATCCGCTCACTTCCGAGAATAGTGGGATATTAGGAAGGATTGATGGAGTAGCAAAACACTATGTATAACTGGTATGAGCTATAGATATATTGACTAATGAACTATTTAATAAAATACACTACAATTTTTGGAATTGGGGTTCAGTATACGCTGGAAGGATATTTTCCCGGGTTGTTCACCCCGGAAAAATCCAAACTAATTTTTTGCCTTCTTTTTCGCTCATGTGTTGGGCGCTAGCCAAACTTTTACGGAAGGTTCGACGAAAACCGGCCTCTGAAGTAAATTCTTCTATTCAGAGGACTTTTGTTGCTGGACAATACTTTGCCAAGCTAGTATCAGTGTGACACGGTAGAGTGGGCGAGGTCCACCAAGAGTGTTTCCATCACATCGTAACGGGCCTCTATTTCAGGCCCTGAATTAGGCCTTGTGGCCTAATCATCATATAGAATTTCATTCGCATCTGTACTGGAGGATCTTTCGATTCCTCCAGCATGCTTTCTCCTCCCGAGTATTCCTACTCGGGAGAGTTTCAGAATTATTTGCGAATCAGCCGAGACTCCTCAGAGCCTGAGACGTCGAGAGGCTGATCTGACCAGGGATCCCCATCAATATTAAATTTCTGTAATATTACACAAATTTGACCCTTACATTATTGAAGGTTTAAAATATGTTGATTCAATTTCTCCAATAATATAATATTAATAATCAGATTTTTACGAATAATGAATATTTAAAATTTGTTAATATGCAACTCTAAATTTACTACTAAATGAATAATTCAAATTTTAGACAGGGGATTTTCGATTACACAAGTAATCGTCAATCTTCCTATCTTAAATTGTCGATTACCCAAGTAATCGTCAATCGTCCTACCTAAAGTATTGATTGATAAAATAGTTAAAATTTGAATATTTGAATTGATGATATTTAATTACTCAAAAATTACAAGGTTGATGTTATTTCGATTTCCGGGCTCAAAATTAATTGTAATAAAATATTACAAATTTGGCTATCCCTGGATTTCACCAAAGTGGAACTACGTTACCCACCTTACGACCACCCACACTCTCGACCACCTGTTACCGCTTCGATCATCGCACGTCACTGCCTCCGGGTAGTACTAAACCGTCGGTGTATGGTCGAGCCGACAGGAGGATTGCTCTACTCCAGGCCCACGGGCCCATACGCTTCCGAACCGTTCCGTCGAGACTAGATAACGCCGGAAACAACAAAGTTGTCACTTCAATAGCATCGCAATAACTCTTTTTTCCTTGCGGGGAATGCAGGAGCATTCACCTACGCTCGTTACCGTTAGCAGGGTTGCCAGGTTTTTGAAAGCTCTAGTCGCCGCTAGTGTCGCCCAAAAATCGCCACCTTTTTTTCCCCCATTCAAAACTTTGCTACCATATATTATATCTTTCCAGTCCAATGTATACAATATAGATGTATATTCAATGTAATAAAATAATTTGATTCAGTTAGCACAATCGAGGAACATCTTTGTGATGAACGTTGTGATGAACAAATTACAATTACAAGAAAAAAAAATTGTCATTTTTGATGAGACTCGACCCATCGTTCTTCTTAAAATCCCATACTTAGTCTTCAGCATATAATATAACAAAGTAAATCGAAAACATTTTATAAATCTTTTGAAACATATCAGTCTATAAATAACTTAAAACTTAAAACTTAAAACTTCTAAAATATTACTAAAGTTATCGTCATATTATAGAGGGATATTTAATGATAGACCGCGCAAAAAAAAGATGACATCTTATAAACCTTATATATATGTATATATATATATATATAGAATAATAAATCCGATTCTTCTCGACTAAGAGAGTTCAGTAAAAAGTCCGAACACTTCTTCGATTTGTTCCATTTCGTCACTTGTAGTTTTCGCATTGTACATATTTTTAGTATGAAAAAGTCTGACCATAGCGGGCGACGGTTCAAATGATGAACAGCACTCACCAAAAACTTGAAAATGTACCTTTATCCTCAACAGAGACTCCAAAAGGTCCATATTCATCTTATTCCTAGTTTTCGTTTTTGTCAAGTTCATTAGAGAAAATACCCTTTCAACGCAAGCATTACTTGTTGGTACAATTAACATCTGAATTACCGCTGCAGCCAATTCTTTGAAGAAAAAATTTCCCGAGGCATCATGAAATGCATAAACTTTCGGCCAGAAATCAACGATATTTGATGGTATTTGCTTGCCAGGAAACAAAAATTTCCAATCAATCAGAGGGAGCTTATCCCATTGTGACTTATACAGTGACTCATCAACTTCTGGATCAATGAAGTTTTTCAATATTTCAAAAACTTCGGCGAATTTAAGCCTATTACTGTTTAAACACATTGATGGACTGAAGAATTTATACTGTTGAAAAATTTCAATTTTCTCGGGTAGCCTTTGTGCCATTTGTTCTAATAGAGTCTTCAAGAAATTGAAGCATCTTTGTTTCAATTCCATTAACCGATTGGAATCAATCTGGCATTTCGATAATTCTTGCGTAAATTGATGCCCAAAATCCACCGCCACCGCAGGTTTCAATATTTTGGCAGTGAAAGTAAGAAATGTGAGGTACATGGACTCCGAAGCCGAGCCTACATGGACCTTATCGGTTTGAAAAATTATATTGAGGCTCTGCATCTCACGAAGAATAGGTTGCAAAAATACTAGGTATAAACGATTAACATCGTCCTGAAGCATCGAATGTAATTGTCTTGCAGTATAATTTTTTTCAGTGTTTGCTGCAATTTCAAAATTTAGCTTTAATTCGACCCATTGACCAAGTACTCTCTCAACAGCACCACTGATCGAAAGCCACCGTGTATTCGATAGTTGAATCAATTTCAGCCATTTATTGGCATCAATACCTGTATTTAGGATATCGAAAATTCGACGATATTTAGTAATTCGTAGTGGACTATTGCTAAACCAGTTGTATAACTCTCGAATTAAAAATTCCACGGAGCTAGGGATTTCTTCTGCTGCCTTAGAACAACACAGATGTGTTGAATGACAGATGCATTTGATTAAAATCAACTTTGGAATTTCACTTTTTAATCGAGTAAATAGTGAATTTTTCCTACCACACAAATTACTCGCGCCATCGGTTCCTATCGCAACCATATTCTTCATAGATAAATCTATTCCTCCGAGATGATTCTTCAAACCATTGTAGAGACTCTCGGCATCGGCTTCTTCGACACGATAAATTCCGAGACAATCGGTTATAATCGCCCCTTTTATTGTGTTGAAATAACGTACGCAAATGCACATGAATTTCGTACATGACACATCTGTCGACTCGTCGAGAATGAGGGAATATGATTTGTTACCGATATTCTCGACAAGATCCTTCAAAATCGAGGATCAAATTACGTGTTTGATGATGCTGGTGCATTTGGTACGATGGAGTCGCAAATTCTCCAAAACACTGCCTTTTCCTAACGGCTGGACTAGGTCACACAAATGATCCACAGCATTTATAGCGGTGTGCTTCGCTACATACATAGCCATCTTGATATCAGTCACCTTCTGTTGTTGATTCTCAGGTATTATAGCTATAAAATTCATTTTAAAATAAATGAGAAATGTAAACAACGTTTTAATCGATAATTCGAGAGAATCAATGGTGTTCGAGAGAATCAATATCGTATTTCAGCGTTGTTTGTGTTCGAGGTAACTGAAGGCTGTATTTATTTTTCAAATGTTTTTTTGTGGTCGAATGTCTTTTTAGATCGTCGCAATGACTACGTAAGGACACTTTGCAGTAAATGCACCAGGCATCGTTAACTGTCTTTTGGCATGCCATTGGTGCAATTTGAATAGACGTTAGCCACCCTAAACAAAAAACATGCGGTGAATGAGAACGAGAACGAAGATTATTAATCATATATCACGAGGAAAATGAATAAGATAGAAAAGGAGATCGTACCTTGAGACCAACGCTCTTGCTCCCAATCTGATTTGTAGTGTCGTTTGTATTTTGCCCATGTAGTTTTGCCCATTTCACTGCACGAAATGTTTTCAACACGTNATGAATAAGATAGAAAAGGAGATCGTACCTTGAGACCAACGCTCTTGCTCCCGATCTGATTTGTTGTGTCGTTTGTATTTTGCCCATGTAGTTTTGCCCATTTCACTGCACGAAATGCTTTCAACACGTGTATTGTCTTTGACCTCTCCCAGTAGACTACTCGCAGACCGCCAGTAATCGAAATTCTCTACCAAGGCGACAAAAGGTGCCAATGTATAGTGTCTGTACGGGTGGTTAATATGAGCAAATAGAAAGTTGAATAAGACGTGTTGCTAATGGACTGTTCTATCACGGTTCTATCATTCTCCAAAAATCGAAAATATATGCAATTAGGTTCGAATGACCAGAGAATATCTTTCTTCATTTTACAGTTTTTTTTTTGTTGCCAAAATTCAAAAATCGCCAAATTATCGCCAAGTCGCCAACTGTCATGATAAGGCGCCAAAGGCACATTCAAAATCACCCAATCGGCGATAAGTCGCCCAAACTGGCAACCCTGACCGTCAGTTATGCACCTGGCCGCGCTGGGCTACGCCCATCCCTCCCTGGCCATATCTCAAGCCAACACCATAAATTATTCCGGAGAGATCCTTTCGACCTCTCCGCTTGAGCGTCTGCGTTCGACTCCCTCGGAATCTCACTAGGGCCTTGCCTCCTAGTCTGGATATCTCGGTGACGATAGGTCAACCCGACGGGATCACGGAGGTACCAGTCCTTTCACCTGGCTACGATGGTCCCTAGTCTACCCCGTGTCATGTCCTGTCGATGTTACTAGGACCACAGTGGCGCCTTTTGAAATATTGAGCGCCAAGCTTGAAGAGCGGATACGTTAGCCGCTAAACCGCTAATGAGGATTCCATCGAAGTTGACTCGTTCGTGACGGAATAATTGGGTTGAAGGTTTATTTTTGAAATAAATCCATTAGACCAGTGCTTAGGAGAGGATATGAACACTTTATTTATTAAACTTGTATTAAACTCGAAAAACTTCAAACTGCGAACTACACACTCAACTTATGAAAAGTCTAAGTAAACTTTAATGAAATCTAATTGAAGAGAGAAGCTCGAAAAGTTGTCGGAACAACAGCCACGATGGGACTATACTGGCTCTTACAAAAGAAGTACATACTCCTACTTCAGGGAGTCTAGCCAATAGGAAGAAGAAGACAAAAGAAGTAACCTCCGGTCTCGGCCCGAGCCAGCCCCCCCACTCTCCAGTCGACCCCCACTCTTCCTCGCGCATGCGCTTCAGCCTTCAGTCATATCCCCCCGCGGACGCCAACTTCGACCGGCATTTTCAATTCTATTCAAAAAAGACCCAAGCGGTTATTGACAAAGAAAACTAATTAAGGATTTCCAAGTATCTTTAATAGTTTGGTACAGATCAGAAAATAGGTTAAACTATTTTCAATCATCAAATTGGTCAATTAAATTGCGTGAAAAAAATCTGAAAAAAAATCATGAATATTCAGCGTCATTCACATAATATTTTGCACAGAATTATTATTTTTTAAAACATTCGTTGTTTATAATAAATGAGTGAAATTATTTAAACTTTCGAAAACCTTATTAACTTCCCGACCCGAAGGAAGTTACTGTAATGACCCCGAAAATGGAATGTTGAATTTCGATGATTTGTCCACGTTTCGTGACCACTAGAGTCATCCTGAAACGTTTCTGAAGAAATGTATGTGTGTGTGTGTGTGTGTGTGTATGTGCGTGCGTAGCACCGTATGTGAGTGAAATTGTGTCCAACAATTTCTCCGGAACGAACGAACCGATTCAACTTTTTTTTTTTTTTGATCGATGCATCTTCATGTAACTTAGAACTGACAAGATTATGAAAATGATTGCCGCAGCGGTTTTCCAGTTATCTGCATAAAACATATGAGAAAATGACAAAAATTCAAAGATTTTGTGCCGAGAAATGATGTGATTATTATCTTTTTTTTCAATCTATGAGTGTTAAAAAAAATTTCGAACCGCTGAGTATATGAGGACGATTGCCTCGGCAGTTTCTTTGTTATTTGCATAAAACATGTGAAGGAATGAAAATCTCTTCAAAATTCATTGCATTCACGTAGAAAAATTACTTCATTCGCATTTTACCTAAGGTAACGATGGGATTAGAATTAATTTTGTGTAATCGATGCGTCTCCACATAATTAGATTCTCATTGGATTTTGAGCAAAATCGCCTCAGTGGTTGTTTAGTTTTTTAAATAAAACTTTCGAATTTTGCAATTAAAAAAAAAAGGGAAATTGGAAAATTTTACAGTGGGTTAACTTTGAAGTTACAAAATTTTGAAGTGGGTCAACTTTGAAGTTGGAAAATTTTGAAGTGCGTCAACTTTGAAGTTACAAATTTTTAAGAGGATCAGCTTCGGAGTTGAGAGAATTTTGAAATAGGTCAAGTAAAAAGTAGGTTTACCTCAAACTTGAGTGAAGTTTGAGTTAAATTAAATTGCAAGTGCGTTCTTTGCGAAATTACCCTAAGGGTAATGCCACAATGGATGCAACGCTAAACGCATGCATTGCATTAAATAATTATCCAACTGTTTTCCGAATATTTCTGACAATAACTAGCGTTGTGTATAGCGTGCGTCGCATTCACTGTGGCATGTCCCCAGCATCAATAAAAACAAATGGTCGGGAAGTTATTGGTTCGGCTCGTAATGGGTTACACCCAATTCCACCAACCCCTACCGGTCATACCCCAAAGAGGAAGCGCGCGACCGGGCCTGATTTTTTCTTTAGGCACGATATCGATTGTTGGTAAAATTCTTGGTATGAATACATTTGTTACGATTCCAAACAAATGATATTTGTGGTGGAAAATTGATTGTTTATAAATTAATTATAGAAAATGCTCGGAACTTTCAAAAAGTGCAATTTTTCAATTAGTTTATCAATTTTTTCTCGAGACTGAACTTTCTATTTTTTTTCAGTTTTTAAAATGTTTTCTAACGGTTCCATATCGAGATTCAAATTCATACCTGCGAAGTTTAAATAATAAAATCATTGTAAAATGTCCGGAAACGTAGGGTTCAATGGAGCTCCAATGAAAACTCTGATGTTCGAGTACAAAAGTATATAGAAAAGCATTTCACTGGAGAAATAATACCCAAAGTGCTTGGATATCCTTAAAAGCAGTGTGAGTTGGGACAAACTAACAATAAAGTTACTAAAAATTATTATTTATTAGTATATGAGGCATTCCACGCCAAATGAGTCAACCGCTGACCCTCACCCTCTTGGAAATTGATGGCGATTTTTTTTATGATTGGGGAGGTTGAAAAATTATATCTCAAATTTTTTCAGATTTTTTTGGCAGCCCAGTTCGGAGATATGATTTTTGTTTCATTTTTCCGGTTTTTTTCAATAACTCGAGTTCTATCCATCCCATTTTGATTTATTAAGCGTCAAAATTTTGCATTTTTTACTGCCTATAAGAATATTTTTAGTGAAATTTTTTTTTCGATCTCTAGATGCGCATAATAACGATTTTTCGAATAAAAAATTTGAAAAACTTGAATTTTGCAAATTACGTCACGGATGATTTGTTTCATTTTTGTTTCAGTAATTCTGTTGAAAATCATCCCTCAGTCGGGCTAAATGTCGAATTTTACTCGCTCGGCAACCTTCGGGCATCGACGAACACGCACGAGGACGATCGTGCGTGTCGTATCTTTTAGTACGCCATCGAACTTCATCGAGTGAAAGTGCCGGAAAATTATCGCATCTATTATCGAACATTATCATTGCAAATCACCTTTTTGTTAATTTGTATACAGTTCACTCGGAACTCATCTATTTATTAAACTCTGTGTTGTGCAATTTTCAGTGCAAGATTATTTGTTTAATAAAGGAAACACATCAAATTACCTCCGGCTAATTATCAACCCGTAAACCCGAATCTCACTTTTCCTTTCCGACCACCCGGCTCATCAAATCGTGATTGATTTCTAACATTGGTCCTTCGAGCCGGATAGTAGAGTGTAAAAGTGCGGTGTTGAAAGTGGATAATTATCAAGGACAGGGACAAGAGATAGTGTGGTGAAGTGCAGTAACACGTGGAGATCATAGACGCTGGGAACGCGTGGTGCAACGAGGTTCACACGTCTACGCGCACGGACGACGATAGTCGAGTCGAGTAGCAGGGGTTACTCAGCGGCTCTACGGTCGGCAACTCAACGACACTTCATCAGGCCCTACGGTCGGTAACCCATCGACGGTTGGCATAACGATGGTCGGTAACTCATCAGCANGTTACTAAAAATTATTATTTATTAGTATATGAGGCATTCCACGCCAAATGAGTCAACCGCTGACCCTCACCCTCTTGGAAATTGATGGCGATTTTTTTTATGATTGGGGAGGTTGAAAAATTATATCTCAAATTTTTTCAGATTTTTTTGGCAGCCCAGTTCGGAGATATGATTTTTGTTTCATTTTTCCGGTTTTTTTCAATAACTCGAGTTCTATCCATCCCATTTTGATTTATTAAGCGTCAAAATTTTGCATTTTTTACTGCCTATAAGAATATTTTTAGTGAAATTTTTTTTTCGATCTCTAGATGCGCATAATAACGATTTTTCGAATAAAAAATTTGAAAAACTTGAATTTTGCAAATTACGTCACGGATGATTTGTTTCATTTTTGTTTCAGTAATTCTGTTGAAAATCATCCCTCAGTCGGGCTAAATGTCGAATTTTACTCGCTCGGCAACCTTCGGGCATCGACGAACACGCACGAGGACGATCGTGCGTGTCGTATCTTTTAGTACGCCATCGAACTTCATCGAGTGAAAGTGCCGGAAAATTATCGCATCTATTATCGAACATTATCATTGCAAATCACCTTTTTGTTAATTTGTATACAGTTCACTCGGAACTCATCTATTTATTAAACTCTGTGTTGTGCAATTTTCAGTGCAAGATTATTTGTTTAATAAAGGAAACACATCAAATTACCTCCGGCTAATTATCAACCCGTAAACCCGAATCTCACTTTTCCTTTCCGACCACCCGGCTCATCAAATCGTGATTGATTTCTAACATTGGTCCTTCGAGCCGGATAGTAGAGTGTAAAAGTGCGGTGTTGAAAGTGGATAATTATCAAGGACAGGGACAAGAGATAGTGTGGTGAAGTGCAGTAACACGTGGAGATCATAGACGCTGGGAACGCGTGGTGCAACGGGGTTCACACGTCTACGCGCACGGACGACGATAGTCGAGTCGAGTAGCAGGGGTTACTCAGCGGCTCTACGGTCGGCAACTCAACGACACTTCATCAGGCCCTACGGTCGGTAACCCATCGACGGTTGGCATAACGATGGTCGGTAACTCATCAGCACCTCATCAAACCCTACGGTCGGTAAATCATCCACTTTCTTGAAATTAAAACGCGGAATCTGATCGAATTGGTCTTGTTTTCATGACTGACGATTCTAAACCGAAGGGATTATCTTGGGCCGAGTAAGTCGAGAACTTTATTTCTGACTTGGCAAGGGGGNTATGATTGGGGAGGTTGAAAAATTATATCTCAAATTTTTTCAGATTTTTTTGGCAGCCCAGTTCGGAGATATGATTTTTGTTTCATTTTTCCGGTTTTTTTCAATAACTCGAGTTCTATCCATCCCATTTTGATTTATTAAGCGTCAAAATTTTGCATTTTTTACTGCCTATAAGAATATTTTTAGTGAAATTTTTTTTTCGATCTCTAGATGCGCATAATAACGATTTTTCGAATAAAAAATTTGAAAAACTTGAATTTTGCAAATTACGTCACGGATGATTTGTTTCATTTTTGTTTCAGTAATTCTGTTGAAAATCATCCCTCAGTCGGGCTAAATGTCGAATTTTACTCGCTCGGCAACCTTCGGGCATCGACGAACACGCACGAGGACGAT
The DNA here is from genome assembly GCF_001412515.2 of Diachasma alloeum. Classification (NCBI taxonomy): domain Eukaryota; kingdom Metazoa; phylum Arthropoda; class Insecta; order Hymenoptera; family Braconidae; genus Diachasma; species Diachasma alloeum. The sequence goes on along the minus strand of NW_021680460.1, from coordinate 179,375 downwards.
CGTGCGTGTCGTATCTTTTAGTACGCCATCGAACTTCATCGAGTGAAAGTGCCGGAAAATTATCGCATCTATTATCGAACATTATCATTGCAAATCACCTTTTTGTTAATTTGTATACAGTTCACTCGGAACTCATCTATTTATTAAACTCTGTGTTGTGCAATTTTCAGTGCAAGATTATTTGTTTAATAAAGGAAACACATCAAATTACCTCCGGCTAATTATCAACCCGTAAACCCGAATCTCACTTTTCCTTTCCGACCACCCGGCTCATCAAATCGTGATTGATTTCTAACATTGGTCCTTCGAGCCGGATAGTAGAGTGTAAAAGTGCGGTGTTGAAAGTGGATAATTATCAAGGACAGGGACAAGAGATAGTGTGGTGAAGTGCAGTAACACGTGGAGATCATAGACGCTGGGAACGCGTGGTGCAACGAGGTTCACACGTCTACGCGCACGGACGACGATAGTCGAGTCGAGTAGCAGGGGTTACTCAGCGGCTCTACGGTCGGCAACTCAACGACACTTCATCAGGCCCTACGGTCGGTAACCCATCGACGGTTGGCATAACGATGGTCGGTAACTCATCAGCACCTCATCAAACCCTACGGTCGGTAAATCATCCACTTTCTTGAAATTAAAACGCGGAATCTGATCGAATTGGTCTTGTTTTCATGACTGACGATTCTAAACCGAAGGGATTATCTTGGGCCGAGTAAGTCGAGAACTTTATTTCTGACTTGGCAAGGGGGATCGTCATCGAGATCATGGACAACGTGGAAGTCATCATCGAGAACACCGAGGGAAATTTGAAGGACCTCGAGAATCCTGAGGGAGACGGAGCTGACCTTCCAGGAGACGTTCGCAGCACTCTCGAAACTGAATCGAAAAGAGGGATCATAAGCCCGTGGCCCGTTAACTTTGAATACAAGGTTAAGATCCAGATGAGTCGCCTGTCAGTATTGAAGGGCACCATCGGGGAGATCAAAAGGGAAGACATCGCAAACCTCACATCGGAGGACATCGAGGCCCATCATCGCATCGTCGAAACACAATGGACGAATTTTTCGTCTTACCACGAACAGATGCTGGAGGNTTTTTCGAATAAAAAATTTGAAAAACTTGAATTTTGCAAATTACGTCACGGATGATTTGTTTCATTTTTGTTTCAGTAATTCTGTTGAAAATCATCCCTCAGTCGGGCTAAATGTCGAATTTTACTCGCTCGGCAACCTTCGGGCATCGACGAACACGCACGAGGNCCTCACATCGGAGGACATCGAGGCCCATCATCGCATCGTCGAAACACAATGGACGAATTTTTCGTCTTACCACGAACAGATGCTGGAGGAGGGTACGGAGGAGATCTTTTCGCATCCTTACTTCGTCGCCGATATCTTCGAGGAAGCTCTCCAGTCCTATACTCGAGCGACAAGAGAGTTGGGGAGCATTCAGGCAGCTATTCAAGCGAACAATAAGGCAGAATCATCAACGGGAATATCGTCATTTNGTTTCAGTAATTCTGTTGAAAATCATCCCTCAGTCGGGCTAAATGTCGAATTTTACTCGCTCGGCAACCTTCGGGCATCGACGAACACGCACGAGGACGATCGTGCGTGTCGTATCTTTTAGTACGCCATCGAACTTCATCGAGTGAAAGNTCTCCAGTCCTATACTCGAGCGACAAGAGAGTTGGGGAGCATTCAGGCAGCTATTCAAGCGAACAATAAGGCAGAATCATCAACGGGAATATCGTCATTTAGTAATCTAGAGAAGATCAAACTGCCTGACTTCGATGGGAAATATGGGAACTGGAAGAGCTTCCACGACATCTATGTCTCGCTCGTGCATAACCAGCCCTTCAGCGANGTGTCGTATCTTTTAGTACGCCATCGAACTTCATCGAGTGAAAGTGCCGGAAAATTATCGCATCTATTATCGAACATTATCATTGCAAATCACCTTTTTGTTAATTTGTATACAGTTCACTCGGAACTCATCTATTTATTAAACTCTGTGTTGTGCAATTTTCAGTGCAAGATTATTTGTTTAATAAAGGAAACACATCAAATTACNATGTCTCGGAGGCCCTAGAGGCTCTGAAAAATCTTGAAGCGCCACTCGAGCATTGGGACATCATAGTGGCCCACACCGTGAGGAAAATCATCGACACCAAAACCTGAGAGGATTGGGAAATGTCGCTAGGGGATTCAACGAAACCTCCGGAGTTGAAGGTCTTCATGGAGTTCCTCAAGGCCACAGTGAGGGCCTTGGAGAACGTCGAACGAGATGAGGACGGAGCAGCAACAGGCAAGGGCTTTCAGAAGCCTAAGTCAACGGCCTCGGTTAATCAGGTGTCTTACGCGAAAAAGGCATCAGGAAAGCCATCAACGGAGCCTGGGCAGACGTCTACACCACCGGTCGATAAGAAGAGGGAGTGTAGGGCCTGCCAGGAAGACAATTGGCTGGGGCCGGAATGCTCAAAGTTTATGGAGCTGAAGCCACATGAGAGGAAGCAGTTTTTAACTGACAGGGGGCTCTGCTACAACTGCCTGGATCCTCATCGAGTACCCAGATGCAAGAACAAACAACGGTGCAAGACGTGTGGCGAGGAGCATCATACTCTCATCCACAACGTACCACAGACGTTGGCTAGGGTACGCGCTGAAGAGCAGGACGCAGCTGCGTAGCAACAGAACGCGAGCGGTCAAGTCTCAATTTATTAGGACAATAACTTGAACTGGGCTTAACCGTTCCATGTGTTGGCAGGATACATCCAGAACCTCATCCCACAGCAGCCACTCATCAAGGCAGATTCTGTCAGCGTATCATCAGGTCCATCATCACGCCAAGACACAGTATCGCAAATCAAATCATCTGTCAGATCACTCATCGAGATGAAGAGGTCATCGACACCTCATAATCAGACTGGAGATCGTCATCAATCAGAGGGGTACCACCTCGGAGGTCATCATCAATCAGAGAAATACCACGTTGGATAACAACGCCATTCAAAACAACGGCGTGATGGAGATCTTCGACAATCAGAGAATCATCAGAACACTCATCAAGGGCATCACCAACAATCAGAGAAATACCAGGTCGCTCATCAATGACAATCAGATCCACAACCATTAAAGCAGGTGGACACCATCAACGTTCTGGAAGCTCAACGAATTCCTCAGGGAACATCACAACTGGTAGTCTTGGCAACAGCTAGGGTCAACGCCCTCAATCATCAAGGATTCTCAAAGCCAGCAAGGATCCTCATCGACCAGGGTTCCGAAGTATCACTGATTTCAGAACGCTTGGTCAATCAATTGCGATTGGAACGAAAGTCATCATCACTGGTCATCATCGGCATCGGAGAAACATCATCGGGGAACACACGTGGGGTTGTGAAACTCGCCTTACAACCGAGACATGACCCTGCTGTGCAGATCATCGTGGAGACTCACATCCTGAGCAAGTTGACGGCGGAAATACCGCCATTCACTTGCAACACATCAACCCCACTTCAACTAAGAGGACTACAATTGGCAGATCCTCAATTCTTGAGACCTGGGGCCATCGACCTCATCATTGGAGCTGACGCCTATGGGAAAATCATCGGAGAGAAAATCATCAGGTTTGAGAAAACCGAACTTATTGCTCAGCAGACCATTTTTGGCTGGGTAGTATCGGGACCAGTTTGTTGTAACGACTGCGTCGCCAAATCATCCTTCAAAACATCAACGCAGACGGCGAATCAACAATTATTAGAACTCCTAAAAAAGTTCTGGCTCCAGGAGGAGCTACCGGATACATCATCAACAGTTGTCATGAGCAAAGCTGAAGCCGAATGCGAACAACACTTTATCGAGACTCATCAGAGGGATTCGTCGGGACGTTATGTCGTGCGTCTCCCCTTTAAATCATCACCAGCCGCTTTGGGAGATACAGCATCAACGGCCAAGAAACGGCTATCTAAGCTGTTGGGAAAATTATCGTCAGATCCAGTCACTCAGACCCTCTATAAGAAATTCATCGAAGAGTATGAGGCCCTGGACCACATGCAGCGAGCACCTTCAACTTCAGAGCCAAAGCAGGCATATTACCTGCCTCATCATGGAGTGCTTAAACCAGACAGCACGACCACAAAATTGAGAGTGGTGTTCGACGCATCGCATCGCAGCTCATCAGGAGTGTCACTTAACGACATACTCCATCCAGGACCGAAGCTACAAGTAGACAGCTCCGACGTGCTTATCTGATTACGTCGTCATCGTTTAGTATTTGGTGCGGACATTGTGAAAATGTTCCGCCAGATTCGTGTTCATCGAGACGATTGGGATTATCAACCGATCTTCTGGAAAGACGACGAAGGAAAACTCATCGACTTTCAACTGACGACAGTCACATACGGCACCAGCTGCACACCTTGGCTATCTCTGAGGGTTCTGAAGCAGTTGGCCATCGACGAAGGCCATCGATTCCCGTTGGCCTTACCGACATTCATCAAGGGACGGTATGTTGATGACATATACGGAGGCGCGGAAACAGAAGAACATCTGGAAAACATTATCAAGCAGCTCATCGAACTTTGCATGGCGGGCGGCATGCCCCTGCAAAAATGGTGCAGCAATGCACCCCCAGCCCGAGAGCGACTCGGAATATCATCAGCTCCAACCATCGAATTCGAGGAACCAACGATGAAAGTGTTGGGACTATCCTGGCAGCCCCACACGGAAACCTTCCATTATAAAGCAAAGACTTTCACCGAGGACACCATCACCAAGCGCGTAACCTTGTCCGAGATTGCGCAAATCTACGATCCATTGGGACTCATCGCGCCGGTGATCGTCACGGCAAAGATAC
>NW_021680460.1:147417-174170 GCF_001412515.2 Diachasma alloeum | reverse complement strand
AGTACGCTCCCACATCATCAAATGCGTAATTTGCGCACGTCATCGAGCATTGAGGGGTCAACAGCTGATGGGACAGCTGCCAACACGACGAGTGACACCATCGAGGGTCTTTCTCCACTCAGGAGTAGACTTCGCAGGCCCAATCAACATCCTGAGATGGAGAGGACCGGGGGCAAGCAAGACAATGTACAAGGCTTACATCTGTCTGTTTGTATGTTTTGCTACTTCAGCAACACATCTGGAACTGGTAACGGACCTCACAGCGGAGGGATGCATCGCAGCGTACAAACGCATCACATCGAGACGGGGCACCTGTGCAACCCTGTCCAGCAACAGGGGTGTGAACTTCATCGGGGCAGAGAGAGAACTTCAAAGGTTGTTCGACCAGGCATCAAGCGAATCGGCAACTATCAGGGATCAGCTAGCATCCGACGGAACGCAATGGAAATTTCATCCTCCTCACTCGCCGCATATGGGAGGCAAGTGGGAGGTTGCAGTGAAATCAACGAAATATCATCTACGAAGGGTCATCGGAACCTCGACCTTGATGTACGAAGAATTTACGACTCTTCTGATGCAAGTCGAGGCCATACTTAATTCACGACCCCTCTGCCCACTCACAAACGACCCGCAGGATACATCAGCCCTAACACCAGGACACTTCATCATAGGAGAAGCACTCATGACAATTCCAGAGCCTTCACTTCAGCAGATCAACACAGCAAGACTGAACAGATGGCAAATCATCTCCCAGAGGCTTCAGAATTTCTGGGAACACTGGGCACGAGAGTGCATTCATCGTTACCAGCAAATTTATCGGTGGAAGCAGCCAACGAACGAAGTAAAAATCGGTTCGTTAGTCCTCATCATTGACGAGCGGGAGCCACCAGGCAAGTGGCCTCTGGCTCGAGTCATCGCAATTCATCCGGGACAAGACAACCTGACCAGAGTTGTCACACTGAGGAAAGGCAACTAGGAGACTCAAAGGTCCATCCACAGGCTGGTGCCTTTGCCGATCAACGACGACCTGTTGGAAGGTCAACAGTGATACGTCATCATAATCATCAGCTATACATCGTCACCTGGAGGTGAGGCAGGGCGGGCGGGATGTTGAAAATCATCCCTCAGTCGGGCTAAATGTCGAATTTTACTCGCTCGGCAACCTTCGGTCATCGACGAACACGCACGAGGACGATCGTGCGTGTCGTATCTTTTAGTACGCCATCGAACTTCATTGGGTGAAAGTGCCGGAAAATTATCGCATCTATTATCGAACATTATCATTGCAAATCATCTTTTTGTTAATTTGTATACAGTCCACTCGGAACTCATCTATTTATTAAACTTTGTGTTGTGCAATTTTCAGTGCAAGATTATTTGTTTAGTAAAGGAAACTCATCAAATTACCTCCGGCTAATTATCAACCCGTAAACCCGAACCTCACTTTTCCCTTCTGACCTCCTGGCTCATCAAATCGTGATTGATTTCTAGCAAATTCTTATAATTAAAACAAGTATTTTCAGCCGTCATACAAATAGGGCATCGTCCTGGATCTATTTTATTTTCAATTATTTTTCTTTTTTTTTCACCTCAAAATCGCGGTGAATGACTTTGATTATAGACAGTATGAACTGAATTTGATTGTATAGCTATATATTACATATTTTTTCGATATATAATCGAAGTAGTTTTGTGTTCTTTTAAACAAATTTACGAAATTTCCACAAGAAAAAATTAAAAATAACAGAGATCCAGGAGGATTCCCAACTCGAATGATAGCTCAAAATAGTTGTTTTGATTATGAAAATTACTGAAAAAAAAATTTTGAATATCAAACATGACGTAATTTGTAAAATTCAAGTTTTTTAACTTTTTTTTCGAAAATTCGTTATTATGAGCATCTAGAAAAAAAATGAGTTCTATTTGTTTCTGCAAAGTTCTCTTAAACATTTCGTGATAAAAAGAAAATTACTAAAAAATTATATTTCAAACTGAATAATTAACACTGCTGTGATTGACAATTCAGTAGCTCCATGGGTCGGTTGCACCAAGCCTTGTTAACCAAATAAATCGACAGAATAAATTTAAGTAGGGAGTAATTTACTCCACAGTTAGACAATTGTAGGAGTTTCTTGCAGAGTGCTTTCATTCGGTCGTGAATATAAATACTTCATAGTTAATAGTATAGAGGATGGTTATATATACTGATAAATAATAATTTTTAGTAAGTTTATTGTTAGTTTATCCCCACTCACACTACTTTTAAGGATATCCAAGCTCTTTGGGTATTATTTCTCCAGTGAAATACTTTTCTATATACTTTTGTATTCGAACATCAGAGTTTTCATTGGAGCCCCATTGAACCCTACGTTTCCGGACATTTTACAATGATCTTATTATTTAAACTTTGCACGTATGAATTTGAATCTCGATATGGAACCGTTTGAAAACATTTTAAAAATCTGAAAAAAAATAGAAAGTTCAGTCTAGAGAAAAAATTGATGAAATGATTGAGAAATTACAATTTTTGAATGTTCCGAGCATTTTCTATAAACAATTTATAAACAATCAATTTTCCACCATAAGTATCATTTGTTTGGAATCGTAACAAATTTATTCATACCAAGAATGTTACCAACAATCGATTTCATGCCTAAAAAAATAAGGTTTCCGAAAGTTTAAATAATTTCATTCATTTATTGTAAACAACGAATGTTTTTAAAAATAATAATTCTGTGCAAAATGTTATGTGTGTGACGAGGCACAATTATTTATTTTTATTATTTTTATATTACATTTTTCCCACACACACTCAGCCCCCTAATACGTAAATCCCGCCATCGTTGGATATCTTCTCTCCAGCTTTTCCCCTCGTTACCCCCTTACCCTGGCCCCTGGAATCAACGACGAACAGCCACCGAAGGAAGTCATCAGTTCCGGCCCACCTAGATCGACTACAGGAGCCGGTGCCCCCCTAGAAACGTCCCAGCTACTAGCCTTGGATATTTACCGCCCTCGAGATTCACCATTGATACATCCCTGGACCAGGATCGTGGGCACAATTCCTATACATTGATTGGCCCCGATTCCTCACAAAGATGAGCGAGGGAATGCGACGACTGGCGAATCCTCGCGAAAGACGAAGGAGAGAAAGGAAGAGAAGAGAAGGAATCACTCGTGCAACAGCTGCCCCGTGAATTGCCACGTGCTAAACTAAAATCGAGATAGTGAACGGAAGAAAGTACATCGGAAGAACTTATCGGGATATTGGTGGAAAAGAGGATTTTTGGTGGTCCATACGAGCTCATCCCCGCTCTAGACCTTGTGCCCTGGATTCCGAGAGGAGAAACGAAGGCCCTGTTATTTGGAGGATTTATTTGAACGTGCAGATTGCAGTTAGACGTCGATATGAGTACGAGTTATTCCCCTCATTTCCCCCTTGCCCCCGGAGTATGGTCCTGTTCCATCCCCCCAACGGTGCGCCAGACTTATTTTTCCATTTCTCCCCTTTGATTTCTTTTCACATTCTATTATTCTTAGAGTTCAGAATTCCCCTAGACACGATTAGATTCTCCCCACATTTATAAATATTAGAATCGCTGCCGTTGACGTGTACAAAAGTTGCCTGGCCTCCCCCCAGTTCCCCTGATCTTACGAAAAGGCCTTATCAACGTCTCTTGATGATTTACTTTGTAGTTAAGTTGAATACAGTTAATTGCCTCAGAATATCCCTTATTTGTCCTTTTTCGTTAATTGGCCAGATCCTTATTTCAGGAATCTAAATAATATAAATTAAGGAAAAGGTCACATGTGAATGACGCTGAATATTCATAACTTTTTTCAAATTTTTTTCACGCAATTTAATTGACCAATTTGATGATTAAAAAGGGTTTAAGCTATTGTGTGGTCTGTACCAAACTATAAAACATACTTATTAATCCTTAATTAGTTTTTTTGTCAATTCTCGCTTGGGTCTTTTTTGAATAGGATTGGAAATGCCGGTCGAAGTTGGCGCGCGCGGAGGAACATGACTGAAGGCTGAAGCGCATGCGCGAGTAAGAGTGGGGGTCGGCTGGAGAGTGGGGGGGCTGGCTCGAGCCGAGACCCGAGGTTACTTCTTTTGTAAGAGCCAGTATAACTAAAACTTAAACTTGACTTTTAGGGTTGGGTCCAACAACCCCCACTAGCCCACAAGTTGCGCACGCAAACCTGGCCCAGGGGAAAGGCAAAAGTGAAACCCAAGGGAAACCGGTAGAAAAGGGGAGCGTGGGACGTCGCAAGTTTTCCCCTCAGAGGGTTTTAGGCCCTCTCAGCAATACAATGAACAAAGGAGAGCCCACACATGTCGAACGCATGCTACACAGGACTTGGGACCGTGACTGTTAATTTTACTTACCTCTCTAAATTTTGGATTTTTTAAGGTAAAACCTTTTATGTGACGAGTTTTGGAGGGCAATAAATTGGGATTCAACTCAAGTATTTGACATTGACAATTTTCTGTAACGGTTTTTCTCACGATTGCGGAGTTATTTTCTTCCTTTGTTCATTGTCCTTGCTTTCCCATACTTCTCAGCATACTACGTTGTAAAAATATCATTTTAAAAATCATTTCCGAACCATAATTTGAATCTCGCGGATTTTTATGGCCGATTAATTGTGCCATCTACGAAATTCAACGTCGGAACGTTACACCCGACACAGCCTTTAGAGTTGCCTAGTTGGAACCCCTGTACATCGGGCCACTTTCCCCTATACAGAGCTGGGCGAGTTCTAGAATAGCGAAAGTCTAGTAACCTCCTCCAGACTCCCACGGGTCGCGGTTCCATACAAAACTGCTATGCCTTCAGCCTTTCATTGGTCTGTGGTGATTCCCATCTAGTCGTGGCTCTTTCAGCCGCCTCTAGATGTCTCTTCCTGTCCCTCTTATCATAATTTTAAGGGTATGACCATCTATTTAAGGGGATTTTAACCCGTAACAAGAAAATCTCATTACAACGCGTTATTAAAATATTGAGGAGTTGGGATGTCTGTCCAGCTTCACTCCCGATCGTACTCTGGTCTCCAAGGAGTCCAGAGAGACACTGTTGAAAATCATCCCTCAGTCGGGCTAAATGTCGAATTTGGCTCGCTCGGAAACCTTCGGGCATTGACGAACACGTACGAGGACGATCGTGCGTGTCGTATCTTTAGTACGCCATCGAACCTCATCGAGTGAAAGTGCCGGAAAATCATCGCAACTATTATCGAACATTAATCGCAAATCATCTTTCTTTGTTAAGTTGTATACAGTCCACTCGGAAACCATCTATTTATTAAACTCTGCGTTGTGTAATTTTCAGTGCATAGTAATTTATTTATTAAAGAAAACTCATCAAATTACCTCCGGCAAATTATCAAACCGTTAATCCGAACCTCACTTTTCCTCCCGACCACCCGGCTCATCAAATCGTAATTGATTTCAAACATTGGTCCTTCGAGCCGGATAGTGGAGTGTAAAAGTGCGGTGTTGAAAGTGGATAATCATCAAGGACAGGGACAAGAGACAGTATGGTGAAATGCAGTATCACGTGTGGAAAATCAACGCGTTTGTGAAATAGACGCTCTGTGTGCTACGAGGCAATTCGGGGTTCACAAGACAATCAACATGGACAATCACCAGAAAAAATTCAGTGCTATTTATCCGGAATAAATTCCTCAGAGGATTAGTGNTGGAGTGTAAAAGTGCGGTGTTGAAAGTGGATAATCATCAAGGACAGGGACAAGAGACAGTATGGTGAAATGCAGTATCACGTGTGGAAAATCAACGCGTTTGTGAAATAGACGCTCTGTGTGCTACGAGGCAATTCGGGGTTCACGAGACAATCAACGTGGACAATCACCAGAAAAAATTCAGTGCGATTCATCCGGAATAAATTCCTCAGAGGATTAGTACTCTGGCCTCATCGAAGTTTGTTTACATCGTACGCTGCGCGAATTGAAAATCATCGTTGGCACTCGGCGGATTTTGATACTCATCGGATTCCTTCATTCTCAATCCGTCCGACTTTCGGCAGTGAACCTCATCAGCGTGAGTCGAGGAGGCATCCCCACTCTCGCTACACTCGTATTACGTATATCGGCGTTCAACGTGCGGGTATCATCATCTCTCTCACGGAGTCTCAACGCATTCATCAAAATTCGAAAATCTACTCGTTCAAACCACATCACTACGTCTTCAGAAAGTCATCAAGTTTATCAACGCAGGGCAACTCAACGAATGAACAAGCTTGACAGAGACGTCAAGGACGTTGGCAGGGTCGACAAAATTTCGGAGAATTATCAAAATTCAACTTTGGAAAATTCATCATCGAGAGAACATCAACGCAATGGATCATCTACTCCGAGCCCGGGAAAGCAGGAAACATTTGGATGGAGAGGTAAAGTATCATTTATCTTCTATCAACTTCGGCAAATGATACCGCCCTCATCCATTGTTTCTTTCCCGAGGTAACTCATCTTCAAGGACATCTACAAGGTCAACGGCGATTGAGAGAATTTACGACTCTCTCAACTCTCCAGAGATCTCAACGGTCGAATCTTCAGGGGACTCCAACTCCGGCAAAATCATCAGTCATCGTCATAGCAGGTTTCTCGAGTCATCAAAAACGAATCGGAGCTGTCGGCATGGCGGGCGGCATGATCAACACTTATTACGACAGACCCATTATCAGCTCTTCAACTTCAAGTCACTCATCATCACGTGGTACATGGTTTAGATCCACAGAGCTCTAGCGAGCTTATCCAACAGTAATTCATCCAGGAAGCTTGATCTAATTTACCAGGAATTTACGACTCCGGGGAATTGGGTTGAGTCCTACGTCATCGCAATCATCAGAGGAAATCAACGGGAAGATGCCTGTCTACAATCATCTGGTCCATCATCGCGCCAAGACACAGCATCACCAATCAAATCATCTGTCAGATCACTCATCGAGATGAAGAGGTCATCGACACCTCACAATCAGACTGGAGATCATCATCAATCAGAGGGGTACCACCTCGGAGGTCATCATCAATCAGAGAAATACCACGTTGGACAACAACGCCATTCAAAACAACGGCGTGTTGGAGATCTTCGACAATCAGAGAATCATCAGAACACTCATCAAGGGCATCATCAACAATCAGAGAAATACCAGGTCACTCATCAACGACAATCAGATCCACAACCATTAAAGCAGGTGGACACCATCAACGTTCTGGAAGCTCAACGAATTCCTCAGGGAACATCACAACTGGTAGTCTTGGCAACAGCTAGGGTCAACGCCCTCAATCATCAAGGATTCTCAAAGCCAGCAAGGATCCTCATCGACCAGGGTTCCGAAGTATCACTGATTTCAGAACGCTTGGTCAATCAATTGCGATTGGAACGAAAGTCATCATCACTGGTCATCATCGGCATCGGAGAAACATCATCGGGGAACACACGTGGGGTTGTGAAACTCGCCTTACAACCGAGACATGACCCTGCTGTGCAGATCATCGTGGAGACTCACATCCTGAGCAAGTTGACGGCTGAAATACCGCCATTCACTTGCAACACATCAACCCCACTTCAACTAAGAGGACTACAATTGGCAGATCCTCAATTCTTGAGACCTGGGGCCATCGACCTCATCATTGGAGCTGACGCCTATGGGAAAATCATCGGAGAGAAAATCATCAGGTTTGAGAAAACCGAACTTATTGCTCAGCAGACCATTTTTGGCTGGGTAGTATCGGGACCAGTTTGTTGTAACGACTGCGTAGCCAAATCGTCCTTCAAAACATCAACGCAGACGGCGAATCAACAATTATTAGAACTCCTAAAAAAGTTCTGGCTCCAGGAGGAGCTACCGGATACATTATCAACAGTTGTCATGAGCAAAGCTGAAGCCGAATGCGAACAACACTTTATCGAGACTCATCAGAGGGATTCGTCGGGACGTTATGTCGTGCGTCTCCCCTTTAAATCATCACCAGCCGCCTTGGGAGATACAGCATCAACGGCCAAGAAACGGCTATCTAAGCTATTGGGAAAATTATCGTCAGATCCAGTCACTCATACCCTCTATAAGAAATTCATCGAAGAGTACGAGGCCCTGGACCACATGCAGCGAGCACCTTCAACTTCAGAACCAAAGCAGGCATATTACTTGCCTCATCATGGAGTGCTTAAACCAGACAGCACGACCACAAAATTGAGAGTGGTGTTCGACGCATCGCATCGCAGCTCATCAGGAGTGTCACTTAACGACATACTCCATCCAGGACCGAAGCTACAAGTAGACAGCTCCGACGTTCTTATCTGGTTACGTCGTCATCGTTTAGTATTTGGTGCGGACATTGTGAAAATGTTCCGCCAGATTCGTGTTCATCGAGACGATTGGGATTATCAACGGATCTTCTGGAAAGACGACGAAGGAAAACTCATCGACTTTCAACTGACGACAGTCACATACGGCACCAGCTGCGCACCTTGGCTATCTCTGAGGGTGCTGAAGCAGTTGGCCATCGACGAAGGCCATCGATTCCCGTTGGCCTTACCGACATTCATCAAGGGACGGTATGTTGACGACATATACGGAGGCGCGGAAACAGAAGAGCATCTGGAAAACATCATCAAGCAGCTCATCGAACTTTGCATGGCGGGCGGCATGCCCCTGCAAAAATGGTGCAGCAATGCACCACAAGCCCTAGAGCGACTCGGAATATCATCAGGATCAGCTCCAACCATCGAATTCGAGGAATCAACGGTGAAAGTGTTGGGACTATGCTGGCAGCCCCACACGGACACCTTCCATTATAAAGCAAAGACTTTCACCGAGGACACCATCACCAAGCGCGTAACCTTGTCCGAGATTGCGCAAATCTACGATCCATTGGGACTCATCGCGCCGGTGATCGTCACGGCAAAGATACTCATCCAGGAATTATGGCTGCTCAAACTTAACTGGGACGATCCACTTCCAGATGACTACAAGGATCGCTGGAAATCATTCAGAGAGCAACTTCAACACTTGAGCAGCCTATCAATACCACGTTGGCTACATCTATCGCCCGGTACATCGGAAATTCAACTTCATGGATTTGCGGACGCATCAAATCTGGCAATGGGCGCATCGGTCTATCTCCGTACATCCGCAGCGACATCGGGAACGTCTGTCACCTTGGTTTGTGCCAAGACCAAGGTGGCACCTCTCAAGAAGAAGACCATTCCAAGACTGGAGCTCACGGCAGCAGTCATGGTCACAGAACTCGTGGCTTATGTCAAAAGGGCTTTGGAATTGGACAACATCGAGATTTATCTATGGAGCGACTCATCGGTAGCCATCACCTGGATCAACGGGGACCCTGCCCGTTGGAAGGATTTCGTACAGAACAGGGTTCTTAAGATACGAGATACCCTGCCCTCTGCAACTTGGAGACACATCAATGGGAAGGAGAATCCGGCGGACTGCGCATCAAGGGGTCTCACCCCGAAACAACTGGCGGAGCACCATCTATGGTGGACAGGGCCATCATGGCTTGTCCTGCCACCAGACCAATGGCTAGCATCATCAATGGACCTAGCATCATCAAAAGAGGTATCATCAGAAGCGGCACAGGAAGCGAGGCCGCCCATCATCAGCTCACATCCAGTGCAGATTGCCGAGGCAAATGCGCTAATCATCAGATACTCATCACTCACAAAGCTACTGCGGGTTACAGCCTGGGTAAACCGCGCAGCAAAACGCTTCAGAAGACAGCCGCTACCCGATTCTCCACAATTGGAACCAGAGGAACTCGAAGAGGCGAGACTGTTTTGGGTCAGATACACGCAGCAGCTCTACTTCGAGGCAGAAGTTAACACGCTGAGGGACGGAAACCCCTTAGCGGCCAATCATCGTATGGCAACGTTGACGCCATACCTGGATAACGACGTCATGCGATTGGGCGGACGTCTAAGACGATCAACATTGGATCCGGAGGAGAAGAATCCAATCATTCTTCCCCGTCACTCGCCATTATCATCGCTCATCATCGCGGAGGCTCATCAACGGAGCTTCCATGGAGGAACTCAACTAACTTTGGCACACATCAGACAGAGGTACTGGATCATCGGGGGACGAGCTCCAGTACGCTCCCACATCATCAAATGCGTAATTTGCGCACGTCATCGAGCATTGAGGGCTCAACAGCTGATGGGACAGCTGCCAACACGACGAGTGACACCATCGAGGGTCTTTCTCCACTCAGGAGTAGACTTCGCAGGCCCAATCAACATCCTGAGATGGAGAGGATCAGGGGCAAGCAAGACAATGTACAAGGCTTACATCTGTCTGTTTGTATGTTTTGCTACTTCAGCAACACATCTGGAACTGGTAACGGACCTCACAGCGGAGGGATTCATCGCAGCGTACAAACGCTTCACATCGAGACGGGGCATCTGTGCAACCCTGTCCAGCGACAGGGGTGTCAACTTCATCGGGGCAGAGAGAGAACTTCAAAGGTTATTCGACCAGGCATCAAGCGAATCGGCAACTATCAGGGATCAGCTAGCATCCGACGGAACGAAATGGAAATTCAACCCTCCTCACTCGCCGCACATGGGAGGCAAGTGGGAGGCTGCAGTGAAATCAACGAAATATCATCTACGAAGGGTCATCGGAACCTCGACCTTGACGTACGAAGAATTTACGACTCTTCTGACGCAAGTCGAGGCCATACTTAACTCTCGACCACTCTGCCCACTCACAAACGACCCGCAGGACACATCAGCCCTGACACCAGGACACTTCATCATAGGAGAAGCGCTCACGACAATTCCAGAGCCTTCACTTCAGCAGATCAACACAGCAAGACTGAACAGATGGCAAATCATCTCCCAGAGGCTTCAGAATTTCTGGGAACACTGGGCACGAGAGTGCATTCATCGTTACCAGCAAATCTATCGGTGGAAGCAGCCAACGAACGAAGTAAAAATCGGTTCGTTGGTCCTCATCATTGACGAGCGGGAGCCACCAGCCAAGTGGCCTCTGGCTCGAGTCATCGCAATTCATCCGGGACAAGACAACCTGACCAGAGTTGTCACACTGAGGAAAGGCAACCAGGAGACTCAACGGTCCATCCACAGGCTGGTGCGTTTGCCGATCAACGACGACCTTTTGGAAGGTCAACAGTGATACGTCATCATAATCATCAGCCGTACATCGTCACCTGGAGGTGACGCAGGGCGGGCGGGATGTTGAAAATCATCCCTCAGTCGGGCTAAATGTCGAATTTGGCTCGCTCGGAAACCTTCGGGCATCGACGAACACGCACGAGGACGATCGTGCGTGTCGTATCTTTAGTACGCCATCGAACATCATCGAGTGAAAGTGCCGGAAAATCATTGCAACTATTATCGAATATTAATCGCAAATCATCTTTCTTTGTTAAGTTGTATACAGTCCACTCGGAAATCATCTATTTATTAAACTCTGTGTTGTGTAATTTTCAGTGCATAGTAATTTGTTTATTAAAGAAAACTCATCAAATTACCTCCGGCAAATTATCAAACCGTTAATCCGAACCTCACTTTTCCTCCCGACCACCCGGCTCATCAAATCGTAATTGATTTCAAACAGACACTCAAAGCTCAAAATTGCAGGGCAAGCAGTCCCACGATTCGTCCTGACTAACACAGTCGTGTGTCATTATTGACACAGACCTAAACAGTCAAACAGCTTCCTCAAGCGAAGCTGGACTCAGTTGACACCATGTGACCGCTTACCACGATGTGTATACGACACCGTGTGACTGCTGAGCTCATGTTTGGATCGCAGGAAAGAGAAATCATATTCCTCTTTCCCATGATCCACTATGTCGACCGAATATCTCTTAACATTATTCTAATCGATGTATTGATCGATCTCAATACGTCACACGCGTATAGGCATTAAAAAATGGAAAATTTTGACGCTTAAAAAATAAAAATGGACAAGAACGATGTGAATGAATGAAGTCTCAGTTTAAAGCATAAATTTAAAGTTTTAATTTAAAAGAAACGGAAAATTCACTCTGCCGTTATAGAGCTATATCGCGGTATCGATATTTCTTTACTGTCTGTATGCACATAGAAATCGTTGTTCCCAGGAATCTATTCTTCATTTTTAAGCAGCTACAGTTCTAATATTCAATTAGCAATACTGAATGAGTTTACCCGTGTAGGAATTTGACCGGGGATTCAGCCGCAACTCGGGTACTCAGAACTCAGCCTCGGCTTGACGCTATACCCGAGTTCACGGCGAGTCACGCCGCTCCACACCAGCTTGGAGCGCAACGCCAAGACGGCACAACCCGGTACCTGAGCTTGAGCAGTGGCTCAACGTTCGAAACTCAGCTCCGACTCAGTCGTATCGTTTTGAGCGGAGGGTGGGGCGAAATCGAATTGGATCATTCCCCAGAATAATCTTAAAGGTTTCTAAGAATCTTCCTCCCCGAGAAAATCTCGCGAAAAAAATCCCCATTGCCCCAAATAAAAATACAGCAAAATCGAAACAAGTCTATTTCACGTGTCTTCATTCTTCAAAGAAAAAAAAACAGAAATACCTTTTGTGAATCACTCAAGAATATCATTTTTGAATCGTCTTGATACAACTGATTCAATTGATTTTTAACGTCTCATTAATAACATAAAAATCTTTTCATTAAAAATATTTTGTTCAATGGAAATATGGGATGATTCAAATTTCAGTTTAACTCCACGTGTGAAAAAATTTAATAGAAAATCCAAGCGAATTCGCTAGAAAATTCTATTAGATTTCTATTAAATTTACTATAATTTTTTCGCAGTTTCTATTGACATGTTCGATAGGAAATATTCTATAGAAAAAGTCAATAGAAATCGATTTCCTATAGAATTTCTTCGGCTCAAATTTTCTAAGTCTTTTTGTTTGATTTTCTTGAGGGAAAGAAAATAAAAATTGAATGAAAAAAACAGAAAATTTGAGCCGAGAAAATTTTATAGAAAATATCTCAATAGAATAAGTTTTATATTTATTTATTTTGTCTCATGTATACCCTCTCGGGTTTTTACATTTTGTTCCCCCCTTTCCCCCTTATGAACTACATATATGCTCCAATAGTATACAGCGTTTTACAATATTTTACATAGTACAGCGTACCAACAAACAAACAAGTGTTATTAAATCAGAAGAGAGAAAGTAAGAAAATTATAATCGTACGAATTAAAGTAGAAATTGCCCCAGCCTTGGCCGTTTTTCGCTGAGGAATCCAGGGACTTGAATACACAGAGGCACAGGAGACACCCCTCGATGTAACTGGGTGTAACGCCGTTACCTTAACCGCGGGACACGCGAGGCCGCCACCCCCTCGCCGTCGGGCCGGTTGTCGGGAGTACTCGTAGGTCGTGTAGGCCGCAGCGCGTAAAATATTTTCCACCCCCCCATCACCTTACAATAAGAGGCGGAGAGCATAGAGAAGGGAGGCTCGGGTAGACGCAGAAGCTTGCCTATCCCTCCTCCATTCCCCTCATGAGTTTCTCCCATTCTCTGAAAAATTTACAGAGCTCCGGAATCGGCTCCCCCCCCAGCAGCTCTATAATTGTCTCCCCTCTTCCCAAAACCCTCCAATCATCCCATATTTCTTTGAGGACCCCCCCCTTAATCATGTCGCAGCTTAGGATGTGCTCCAGGTCTTCCCGCGCTGCCCCACATAGCCTGCAGCTCATATCTTTATACCCCTTATTCCCAGCCCTTCCCAGATTCCCACATCGCAGCCTAGCCCACATTACCTTATCCCCCCAGGTGACCCCCTTTTCTTCCCAATAACAGAAGTCTTCCCCCACCGCGCGCAAAAACTTGTAGTCAGGGTTAAATTTTGACTCCCGTATTTTACGCGAATCCTTGGACCTAACCTTCTCCTCCCCCCTCTCCAGGTAATCCCCCACCTTTTCCCTAAAATCTTTACTCTCCAGAGTCCCTTCCCCCAAAATTCCCAAAAATTCCTCACCTCCCCAATCCCTCAGCGCATCACGTACTTCCTTGCCCCACGCCGTGGGGTTCGAGTTCCCTAATGCCCTGAGTTCCTCCTTGAGAGCAACCCTCACCATTCTATCCTTTTCCAACTTGCTAACTCCCCCCAGAAAGTGTAAGGCTCGGCGCCTGGTCTCAAAGATGAGACTCTTCGTGCCACTCTCCGCTCTCCACAGATAGTCTGGTGTGTTCCTCGTGACCCCCATCCCCATCTTGACCACCCTCCCGTGTACACTTTCCATTTCCGGTCTCTTGCTCAACCCCCATATCTCCGTCCCGTACAGCGCCCCAGATTTCCCTAAGGTGTTGAGCACATACAGCCTACTCTTCAGCGAGCGTAACCCTGCTCTCGTCGCCACCCCCCAGGCTGCATTTACCGCGCGCACCCCCTTCCCCGCCATTTTTCGAATGTGCTCTCCATAGGCATTTTTCGCCGAGAACCAGAAACCTAAGTACTTGAATCTGCTAACGACCTCCACCTCCCGCCCATAGATTTCCCATTTTTCCCCCTTCTTTTTCCTACCCCCCCGGTTGAAGACCATAATCTTAGTTTTGTTCACGTTGATCTCCAGTCGATTTGATCGAAAGTACTTTTCGGCCGTGTTTAGCATGCTCTGCAGTCCCGCCTTATCATCCGCGACCGCCACGATGTCATCCGCATACTTTAGGCAGAATACCTTTTCCCCCCCTAATACCGTGCCCCCTTCGCCCTTTCCTTCCCACTTGTCATCAATATCGTCAACAAACAAGTTGAAAAGTATCGGGCTTAGAGGACATCCCTGTCTCACCCCCCGTACCGTGGAAAATCTCCCAGTGATGCCTTCTCCCGTGATGACTTCGTTCTCCGACACCCTGTATATGGCCTTGATCATGTCGTAGAAACGAGCTCTTATTCCTACCCGCCATATCTTTTCCAATAGTAAATCCCTATCTACTGTATCGAAGGCTGCCTTCAAATCGATGAAAGCAGCATACAGTTTACCCCCCTTCCTCTTAAAGCTGTTCCCAATGAGTGAATTCAGAATGAAGATCTGTTCCCTGGTACCCCTACGCCTTCGGAAGCCGCCCTGGCTCTCATTCAACTTGCCCTCCTTCTCCAGCCAACACCCCAATCTATCGGCCATAATGCTAGCTAGCAGTTTATACCCTAGGTTCAGTAACGATATTCCCCTATAATTTCCCACGTCATTCTCGTCCCCCCCCTTATGAATAGGAAATATGCGAGCCACTTCCCAACCCTTCATCAATGAACCCGTTTCCCACCCCTTCTGCGTTACCTTCCACAGCTCTACCTTCCAATTTTCCGGGAGATATTTCAGAAATTCTCCGGCGATCTCGTCTTCCCCCGCAGCTTTCCCGTTTTTCAAGGCCTTCAGCGCCCCGCAAAATTCAGCGTAGCTGATGTCCCTATCTAGGGCCTCTACCTCCATCCACTCTTCCATTTTTTCCCATTCCCGATCTTCGTCCCTAGTCAGGTCCGTTCCCCCCAAGATATTGCCCATATGAACGACCCATGCCTCCCCCGGTATTCCCTTCCCTTTCCTTTCAGTTCTCGGGCGACAACCATTGATCGCATCCCAAAAACCCCCCATGCCCCTGCTAGCTCTTACTCTGTTCTCTCTCTCCTCTTTAATTTCTTGCATTCTTTCTTTGGTCATTTTCCTCAGTTTGGCTCTTTCAGTCTTATACATAGTTTTAACCCCTTTCTCATCAGCTCGCAGGTACTTTTTAAGGCACTTGAAGACTTCTGCTCTTTGGAATTTAACTTCATCCCCTAGCCATGCATTCTCATCGGTTTTATGTCCCCCCCCCAACCTCTTTACCATGCCCACGTCGAAAGCCACCTCTGCGATTGTTTCCTTTAGTCGCTCCCATCGCGCCTCTGTATCCTCCCCGTCGCCCTGAGCCACTTGCTTACCCTCAAGAAGGTTGTGGTATGTATCCTTCAGTTGCGATTTCCAGGCGAGTTTGAACTCCTTGCCATTCACCGGAGGGTGACCTCCAGATGCCCCCTTTTTCCCTTCAACCCCCCCTGTGACCTTTTCGCGAGATCCCCCAGGTCCATGCAGAGTGAAACCGATACCCATATGATCTGAATCGAGCGTCGGCCACACTCTCATTTCCTCAAGCACGTCTGCCCTCCCCTCGTACATGACCAAATCTATCACCGAGCCTTCCACATCCTCCCGCTTCCCCACGTAAGTGACGGTACCCTCCCAGTCCCCCTTAATGGCTCCATTGGCCACTACTAGCCCCTCCAAATCACAGAATTCGATGAGTCTCCTGCCCCCCCGCAATACCTCCCTGTCCCTGGACTTTCTCTGGAAATTCTCAACATCGTCTCCGGCCTGCAGTTGCCCAATTCTGGCATTCAAATCCCCCATTACTATGATAGCCTCTCCCTGGTCCCTCCCCTCTTCAATTTTGCGCCTAATTTCCTCCAAAATTTTTTCCAATCCCACATTATTGTATCCAGCAATAAGACGACATTTCCCCCCTCCCCATAATTTGATTCCTGATATTACTGCTCCGTTAGTCCAGGAGCTAACCTTTATACCTTCTCCTAGGCTTTTCCTGGTCCCTATTAGTATCCCCCCCATACCTCGCCCTTTTTTCTTCCTCTTAATTGCCCCCTGATGCACCCAATCAAATTCACTTGTTATATTATGCAGTCTCTTCATCAGGGCTTCCTGCTTGTTTCCAACTACATGAGTCTCTAACAGGACTATTATATCAAATTTTTCTATGTCCTTCCAAATCCCCTTAATTTTATTCCCCTTTAACCCTGCCACATTCCAGCAGGTAGCCCTGATGTGATTGTTCCCTCCCCCCTCCCCCCGTCAATTATTGTTATTGTTAATGTTACTCTTATCAATACTCTTATCTCTACTATTGATGATGTCATCTCTCGTAGCGTCCTCTCTCTCTGCTCCAGTCGACTCGTCCCTTCTCTCTAATTCGGCAGTTCTCTCGTTCCATCGGTACTTGGCTCGGTCAACCCAGATGCTTTGCTGGAAGCTCTGCACTGGAGCCGCTCGTCCAAGGACCCTGGCACCATCCGCCAAGGACTCTAGCCACTCTGCCACATTCTGCTGTCTCAAGGTGAGATCATCGTCAACCCTGACCCCCATCTCATTCAGCGACCTCAGGTGGTTTCCCTTCACTAGCGCTTTTTTCTGCGTGTGAGTGCTCAGGGAAAAGCGGAGATCGCCTGAGGTCTGTCTCCCCATCGATATCACCTGGATACCCAGCCCACAGCGACGCCTAACTAGGGTCACGAAATCCAACGCCTCCGTTCCGTGGTGAGTGTTAAGACCTCGCACCACCACGTCATTCAGCCTCTTGTTCCTCTCTTTTTTCTCACGTTTCCACTCCCCCTCTGCCATCAGCTCCGGGGCCGTCTTCCTCCAGTCAAGTCCATCCAAGGGATCGGAGATCTTTCCGACAGACTCGCCAGGCTCATTCTCTGTGGTACCCGTCCCGCGGCTATGATTAGCCTGCTCATTGGCGTTCACATCGTGGGTTCCCACCCACTCTGCTTGTGAGTTGTTCCTGTGCTCAGCCCCCTGAGAGATCTGAGTCCCCCCAACCTCCTGCTCAAACATTTCTGCATCCCAGCTTCTCTGATCCCTCCCCTCCAGCGAGTTCCTCGTCTCAAGTGGGTCCAATCGGGGCTCCCTTGATTCCAGTGTCCTCCTCAGGGTCAGCTCCAACTCTCTTTTCAGATCATCGAAGCCTTCTGCCACCCAGTTTCTCATCGTCTCGGTCGCGTTCCTCAAGTTCGAGAGTTCCTGTAGGATCTCATCACCATCCTCTCTCGGTTGCGAGGGGGGACATTCTTCCCTTCGACTCGTTCCGCCTCGAACCAAGTGCGTCAGCTCCCTCAGCCTGTTCTCCAGGCTTGAGAACCTTTGCTGTATCCATTGAGTTCCAGCCGACCTTTTACCACACTCCTGACATTCAAAATCGCCGCTTACCTCTGTATTCATCCCCGTTTCGACCACTTCGGGTCTTGATCTCCTCCTCTCGGTGCTTCCAGCCGGTTGGGCTTTTCCCTTTGCACCTCCGTCCCCGTCATCAGCCTCATCAGTTGTCCTTCCCACGCACTGGTTTGTGACCCCCCCTAGGCTGTCCTTACCGCCTTGTTTCTCATCTTCACCTTCCTTCTCATGTCTCATTCCCATCACGAGCGGCTCTGGGTTGTCCACCAGCTCACTCTCCTCGCAGTCCGATGCATAATCTATTCGCCAGCTTCTTCTACTCCCCCCTGGAACACTGTTGCTTCTCTTGGCCCTCCCATCCGTCTTGTCAGGTCTCCCTCCCCCTCTGCTAGCCCCCACATTATTCGCTGCGACATCCGGCACACTACTTCTCAGGAAATAATCCGATATTTTCGGTGTGTTCCTCGCTTTTCGTGGTCTTCCCCTTGTCTTCTTTCCCATTCCTCTGGCTGTGCGAGTCTCTTGTGCCCTTGACGAGTTCCCCTCTCTGACTGTCGAGTTACACTGGCTACTGGCGCCATCTCCCGGCTGTGAGGGTAACCCGCTTCCCGCGGCGTCCTCCTGCCTCTCCCGCTCAAACTCACTCCCCTTACCTCCCTTCACGCCCTCACCGGCCATGGTCACTCTAACCCTCACACTGCGGCCAATTACCAAAACCAGGATATCTTATTGGTACCCAAACCCCCACACGAGATAACACTTCCTCGGGTGATCAACGTGATTAAGAACACTATTCAATCAATTCGGCCCCCACTTGGTCGAGAATAAACACAATAATTGCGAAAAAACCGCAGACCCACGCTCAACCGCGTCCAACACATACGACGGTCACTCCCTCTCTCTCGAATAAGTTTTATAGAAAAATGAAATTCTATTGACTTTTTCTATAGAATATTTTCCATTAAACATGTCAATAGGAACGGCAAAAAACTTATAGAAAATTCAATAGAAATCCTACCATGGCAACTTAGTATCCTGGCTGTTACGAGGATGTTATGAAGATATAGCGAGGATGTTATTTTAATGTGGAAAAGGCCAGAAATGACATAAGTACGGATCCGAAAATAGTTAAAAAGTTGAAAGATGATCAATTTGTTTCTATTAATACAGTTTATTGTGTTATTTTCTATTAATTAGCAGAAATGGGTGAAAGTGTAATTATGCCAATAGAATCCCTGATTAACGAATGCCGCGAGATGGCGTTAACGTTAAATGACCTCCCTGGTTGGCCGGGTTAACAGCACTGTGATTGCTGCCGCAGCAGTCGCAGGCCAGCCGTCTGCCGAACGGGTCGACCGAGGGGTGTTGCGGCGCATTTTGTTATTTTATTTTAGCTGAAAAAATGTTGATATTTTCAATTATTCAATGGTGATGACTGTCAGGGTGGAAAGTAGACGCATGTATCCAGTGGGATGAAAATTGAGGGAGCGAGGGGGAGGGGTCTGAAATTACATTTTTATAAAATTTACACTTCCGAGCACATGCACTGATTTTTTATAATTTTTTAAACAATGAATTTCGGGGAAAATACATGAGTATGCGGTTTCTCCGGGGGGTTGAAGACAGCCGCATGGATTCGGAGGGGTAAATTTTATAAAAATGTAATATCAGAACCCTCCCCCTTACTGCCCTAAATTTTCATCCCTTCGAATATATGCGGGTGTCTTCAACCCCCCAGAAAACACCCAGTCTCATGCATTTTCTCAGAAATTTATTTTTCGAAAAATTAAAAAAATCAGTGCATGTTTCCGAAGGGGTATATTTTATAACAATGTAGTCACAGACCCCTCCCCCTCACTCCCGTAAATTTTCATCGCTCCGGATACATGCGGCTGTCTTCAACCCTCCGGAGAAACCGCATGATCATGTATTTTCCCCGAAATTCTTTTTTTTTAATTATTAAAAATCAGCGCATGTTTCCGGAGGGGTAAATTTTATAAAAATGTAATGTCTGACCCCTTCCCCTCATCCCCCTAAATTTTCAACCCTCCGGATACATGCGGCTGTCTTCAACCCCCCGGAGAAACCTCATGATCATGTATTTTCCCCGAAATGCTTTTTTTTAAATTATAAAAAATTAGCGCCTGTTTCCGAAAGGCTAAGTTTTATAAAAATATCATCTCAGACCCCTCCCCCTCGCCCCCCTAAATTTCCATCCCGCCGGATAGATGCGGCTATCTTCAACCCCCCGGAGAAAACGCATACTCATGTATTTTCCCCGAAATTAATTATTTTTAGATTATAAAAGATCAGCGCATGTTTCCGAAGGGGTGAATTTTATAAAAATGTAATCTCAGATCCCTCCCCTTCACCGCCGTAAATTTTCACCCCTCCGGATACATGCGGCTGTCTTCAACCCCCCGGAGAAAACGCATACTCATGTATTTTCCCCGAAATTAATTATTTTTAGATTATAAAAGATCAGCGCATGTTTCCGAAGGGGTGAATTTTATAAAAATGTAATCTCAGATCCCTCCCCTTCACCGCCGTAAATTTTCACCCCTCCGGATACATGCGGCTGTCTTCAACCCTGCGGAAAACCGCATGTTCATGTTTTTTCCCCGAAATTATTTTTTTTTTAGATTATAAACAATCTTATTATAAATTATTATAAAATTTTTTTATTATTATTATGAAAAAAATTTATTATAAAAAATTTTTTATTATAAAAAATCAACGCATTTTTCCGCAGGGGTGAATTTTATAACAACGTAATCTCAGACCCCTCCTCCTCACCCCCGTAAATTTTCATCACTCCGGATACATGCGGCTGTCTTCAACCCCCCGGAGAAACCGCATAATCATGTATTTTCCCCGAAATTAATTTTTTTTAGATTATAAAAAATCAGCGACCGACGTCGGTGGCCGAGTGGATTAGACGCAAGTCTAGTGTTAGTCCAGTCAAATTAGATTTTTAACATCGAAATTAACCAACGGGCACCAAATTACCCCAATCGATAGCTAAAAGTGTAATTATTAATGTTTTAAAAAGTATATGCTTAAATTTGCCGGGGTGATTCACAATTTGTTATAAACAATTGGGAATTGCCGACAGGCTGTCTTCAATCTTAGATATCTTTAGTTAACCTCATCAGATGGGGAAAAAAAAAAATTTCTTTGTAGCTGAGAAAATGTCCTATCGGGGGGAGTTAGGAACTTATAGCCCAAAATGTACCGTTAATTTATTATAAATTATAATAGCAATTTCGGAGCAGTCGGCGCAACGCGTCAGCTGTTACCCTCCCTGCGACAGTGCCATGAGTCACGTGATTGGCGCCATGCGCAACTTATTCAAACCTCCTGCTGCGCTCAACGCAATAGCCCTCAGCTGGATTTTTGATGAATATCTTTGAATCTGTGGCTAGTAGTCAAATTTTCATTATAAATTTTTTTGTAGATGTTTATTTGCTCTATAAAATGGTCTTAAAAAAATTTTTGCTATTCTCCAACGTTTTCGAGATATTCAATGAAAAATATTTTGAATATTGTTAATTTTTCATTGAATATCTCGGAAACTTTGGATAATAGCAAAATTTTTATCAAAACCATTTTTATAGAGCAAATAAAGATCTATAAAAAAGTTAATAAAGAAAATTTGACTACTAGCCACAGATTCAGAGATATTCATCAAAAATCCAGCTGAGGGCTATTGCGTTGAGCGCAGCAGGAGGTTTGAACAAGTTGCGCATGGCGCCAATCACGTGACTCATGGCACTGTCGCAGGGAGGGTAACAGCTGACGCGTTGCGCCGACTGCTCCGAAATTGCTATTATAATTTATAATAAATTAACGGTACATTTTGGGCTATAAGTTCCTAACTCCCCCGATAGGACATTTTCTCAGCTACAAAGAAATTTTTTTTTTTCCCATCTGATGAGGTTAACTAAAGATATCTAGGATTGAAGACTACCTGTCGGCAATTCCCAATTGTTTATAACAAATTGTGAATCACCCCGGCAAATTTGAGCATATGCTTTTTAAAACATTAATAATTACACTTTTAGCTATCGATTGGTGTAATTTGGTGCCCTTTGGTTAATTTCGATGTAAACGACATTTTCAGACCTAGTTTGACTGCACTATGTGCGAAAGGGTGTGAGTTCGATTGTCCGTGGAACCGAATTTTTCAACGGAACGCTCCGACGAGTGGGAGGTTGCTAATAGAGGAATCGCCTGTACCGGCATGGGTTTTCTGTGGTTTCCCCATGCTACTTTTATGTTCAATAGAAGTGCGAATGCGGTACAGTGTAGAATCCACAGCCGCATGCATAGGGTTGGATAGAGTGCCGAATGGGACCCGAAAAAGGGACTCCGAGGCCGAAAAAAAAAAAAAAAAAATCAGCGCATTTTTCCGGAGAGATGAATTTTATCACAATGTAATCTCAGATCCCTCCCCCTCGCCCCCCTAAATTTTCACCCCTCCGGATACATGAGGCTGTTTTTAACCCCCCGGAGGGACCGCGTGATCATGTATTTTCCCCGGAATTCTTTCTTTTTTTAATTATAAAAAATCAGCGCATGTTTCCGAAGGGGTAAATTTTATAAAAATGTAATCTCAGATCCCTCCTCCTCACCCCCGTAAATTTTCATCCCTCCGGATACAAGCGCTGATTTTTTATAATAAAAAAAAAAAGAATTTCGGGGAAAATACATGATCATGCGATTTCACTGGGGGGTTGAAGAAAGCCACCTGTATCCGGAGGGCTGAAAATTTACGGGATGAGGGGGAAGGGTCTGAGACTACATTGTTATAAAATTCACCCCTCCGGAAAAATGCGCTGATTTTTAATAATAAAAAAAATATTTCGGGGAAAATACATGATCATGTGGGTTCTCCGGGGGTTGAACACAGCCGCATGTATCCGGAGGGATGAAAATTTACGGGAGCGAGGGGGAGGGGTCTGAGACTACATTGTTATAAAATTCACCCTTCCGGAAACATGCGCTGATTTTTTATAATCTAAAAAAAATTAATTTCGGGGAAAATACATGATCATGCAAATTCTCCGGGGGGTTGAAGACAGCCACATGTATCCGGACGGATGAAAATTTAGGGGGGTGAGAAAGAGGGGTCTCAGATCACATTTTCATAAAATTTACCCCTCCGGAAACATGCGCTGATTTTTTATAATTAAAAAAAGAAAGAATTTCGGGGAAAATACATGATCACGCGGTCCCTCCGGGGGGTTGAAGACAGCCTCATGTATCCGGAGGGGTGAAATTTTAGGGCGGCGAGGCGGAGGGATCTGAGATTACATTTTTATAAAATTCACTACTCCGGAAACATGCGCTGATTTTTTATAATCTAAAAAAGTTAATTTCGGGGAAAATACATGATCACGCGGTTCCTCCGGGGGACTGAAGACAGCCTCATTTATCCGGAGGGGTGAAAATTTAGGGGGGTAAGAGGGAGGGAACTGAGATTATATTTTTATAAAATTCACCCCTCCGGAAACATGCGCTGATTTTTTATAATCTAAAAAACATTAATTTCGGGGAAAATACATGATCATGCGGTTTCTCCGGGGGGTTGAAGACAGCCGCATGTATCCGGAGGGGTATAAATTTAGGTTGGTAAGGGGGAGGGGTCTGATATTACATTTTCATAAAATTTACCCCTTCGGAAACATGCGCTGATTTTTCATAATTTAAAAATAAAGCATTTCGGAGACAATACATGATCATGCGGTTTCTCCGAGGGGTTGAAGACAGCCACATGTATCCGGAGGAGTGAAAATTTAGGGCGGTGAGGGGAAGGGGTCGGACATTCCATTTTTATAAAATTTACTACTCTGGACACATGCGCTGATTTTTAATAATTAAAAAAAAAATTCGGGGAAAACACATGATCATGCGGTTTCTCCGGGGGGTTGAAGACAGCCGCATGTATCCGGATGGGTGAAAATTTAGGGGGTGAGGGGAGGCATCTGAAATTAAATTTTTATAAAATTTACCCTTCCGGAAACATGCGCTGATTTTTTATAATTTAATAAACAATTAATTTCGGGGAAAACACATGAGTATACGGTTTCTCCGAGGAGTTGAAGTTAGCCGCATGTGTCCGGAGTGATGAAAATTTAGGGCGGCGAGGGGGAGGGGTCTGAGATTATATTTTTATAAAATTGACCCCTTCGGAAACATGCGGTGATTTTTTATAATTAAAAAAACAATTAATTTCGGGGAAAAAACATGATCATGCGGTTTCTCCGGGGGGTTGAAGACACTCGCATATATGCGGAGGGATGAAAATTTAGGGGGATGAGGGAAAGGGGTCTGAGATTACATTGTTATAAAATTCACCCCTCCGGAAACATGCGTTGATTTTTGATAATAAATTTTTTTTATAATAATAATAAAAATTTTTTATAATAATTTCTAATAAGATTTTTTATAATCTAAAAAAAAATTACGTCTAGGGAAAAAACATGATCATGCGGGTTCTCCGGAGGGTTGAAGACAGCCGCATGTATCCGGAGGGATGAAAATTNCACTTAATATCTTTAGAATATAGTTTTCCTGATTTAATTTGATAATCTGATTTTCTCTGTCCCGCCTAATAGTCATGCTCAACAATTCCGTGGGTTCTCCCAGGACTGTCATTTCAAATTCGCTACATAAGTTACTCTGTTCTTCAGCCAATTTATCGTTATCATTACTCGCCAATAACATATCATCTACATAAAGTAGCAAAAGCAAGAACTTGTCAGTAGTATGGGAACTACTTTGGCGCCCCCCACCTAAAGTCGATNATGAAAATTTACGGGGAGAAGGGGAGGAATCTGAGATTACATTTTTATAAAATTCTCCCCTTCGGAAACATGCGCTGATTTTTTATAATCTAAAAAAATTAATTTCGGGGAAAATACGTGATCACGCGGTTCCTCCGGGGGGTTGAAGACAGCCTCATTTATCCGGAGGGGTGAAAATTTAGNCAATTCCGTGGGTTCTCCCAGGACTGTCATTTCAAATTCGCTACATAAGTTACTCTGTTCTTCAGCCAATTTATCGTTATCATTACTCGCCAATAACATATCATCTACATAAAGTAGCAAAAGCAAGAACTTGTCAGTAGTATGGGAACTACTTTGGCGCCCCCCACCTAAAGTCGATATAGCCCCACCACCACACCTGTCAGAGTAGCACGGCTCCGACGTGTGTGAGGGTGGGGCACAGCGTGGCTGCGGGTGCGTCACCCGGGCGCGTATCCCAACCCCGCGCGGTTTCGGGAGANCGGTGAGGTGGAGGGAACTGAGATTACATTTTTATAAAATTCACCCCTCCGGAAACATGCGCTGATTTTTTATAATCTAAAAAAAATTNCACAGCGTGGCTGCGGGTGCGTCGACCGGGCGCGTATCCCAACCCCGCGCGGTTTCGGGAGAACCGCTGGTCCCTCGGCCTCGAAATTAAAATTTGGGGTCCAAAATTTTACCCCCACCACCGCTTATAACTATAGGACCCCACCACCACACCGATCGGAATAGCGCGGCTCCGACGTGTGTGCGCGGTGAGGGTACAGCGTATACTGCGGGCGCGTACCGCAACCCCGAGCGGTTTTGGGGAAACCGCTGGTCCCTCGGCCGCGATACTAAAATTTNTGGGTGAAAATTTAGGGGGGTGAGGGGAGGGATCTGAAATTACATTTTTATCAAATTCACCCTTCCGGAGACATGCACTGATTTTTTATAATCTAATAAACAATTAATTTCGGGGAAAACACATGAGTATACGGTTTCTCCGAGGGGTTGAAGTTAGCCGCATGTGTCCGGAGGGATGAAAATTTAGGGAGGCGAGGGGGAGGGGTCTGAGATTACATTTTTATAAAATAACCCCTTCGGACACATGCGGTGATTTTTATAATTAATGAAGGGTTATTAGGGATAGAAATAATGATTAAACACAGTTTTATAATCGTCAAAGTAATTAAGCTTTATTCAGCAACGTAACGCGACAACGGTCGAGGCACAAGTGGTGCATCGTACGAGTATATCATTGAGAGGCGCAACGGCGCCATGGCGACACAGTCTGCCACACTGTCGGTAAAGAGGGAGACTGGCGTAGGGCGCTATATTTCAACACTCCCTCCCGCCATAGGCAGTATCTTCTTTTCCTCTCCAGTCTTCTTCTCTCCTAGTATTCTCTTCTCTCCTAGTATTCTATTCTCGTTAATCACAAAATTTCTTATTCTTATTTTTGGTAACTTTATCTCGCCTCAGTATTCTTGTCAGGTAATTTCAGTTGATTTAACTCCTCAGTTTCCATCTCGCCTAATCAGTTACTTCCTAGATAAACAGAAAGAAATAATTTAGATATTTACGTTCATTATTAGATCCATCAAACGCTTGTGTGTTTCAAACGTCAATGGTTTGGTGAAAACATCAGCTAGCTGATCCCTTGAGCCAATCCAAATGATTTTTATATGATTCCTTTCAACACATTCCTTTATATAATGTAACTTATTTTCTACAATGTGTCTTCATTTCATTCCTCCACTTGTTTCTGCACTAACAATTGCAGCTTTATTATCACACCTTAAGATCATTGGAACGGGGGGATCAACCAGTATCAGTTTCAAAGAGTTGTGCAACGACATCATTTCTCGACTCGCCTCGCTCATTGCGACATACTCAGCTTCACACGTGGAGAGTGCTACTGTAGTTTGTTTGTGAGTTCGCCAAATGATCGAATCACCAAACAGTCTAATCACAAATCCACA
>NW_021680460.1:141771-146767 GCF_001412515.2 Diachasma alloeum | reverse complement strand
CTTTGCTATAAAGTGGTTATAGTGTCCTTTATAACCCTGTATATCCACGACAATATCCATAATGATGTGTTGCTCAGGCGCAAATACAACTAATACTGAGGCGAGACGAAAATACGAATATCGTGGGAGCGGGAAATTGAATAAAAAATGCTGACGCCACGATTATATACCTCGGTAAAAACATCACATTTTATTTATTATTATTCGTCATTCGTTTGCTACATACCCATATGGCACGGTCCTATATACTTTTCTACATTGCCTTTTAGTGCTACAAACAGAACTCATTTTTACCTCTTTCTTTGTTACTACCTGATGAAATTCTGTGCGTCTGATAGCATCGTATGACAAGACTATCGGACCCTCCCTTTCGCGTGTCACCATTTCTCCGAGAGCTTGATAATTGATATTTTGAATGTTATTGAAGTTTAATGTGATACCTTTAACTTTACACACTTCTTTTGTCTCATTATTACTTGTTTGAACTAGGTACGCATAGAATTTGGGGCCCCCTGATACAAAAGACTTGATATAACTACCCTCCCCGTAACCTTCTAGCTCATTTGTCAAATCACCGAGAAATTTACCGCATTCTGGTTCCCACTCACCGTCTTTTCATACAAATATAATGGAATCTGTATCACAATATAGAACCCTCTCTTGAAGTCTCTCTAAGTAACTGTACAGTTTGAGACGAGCCTGTGCTGTTGTGTAGGCCGCAATAACAACGTTAGCTGTGGGTGTCGGTAGAAGCGCCTCATTTTCATATACAAAATTCACGTACATCATTTTTTCGTTGATGGGAAGCAACCCTGTGATTACCAGTTCAGGGTTATTTATCATTTCTAATAATCTTTGCCTTGTCGCAATTATTTCAGTTTGCGGTAAGTTCTCTCTCTGCCCAAATTTACCCCAAAATGCATTGAGAATCATTTTCGCTAAGGCTCTATACCCTGGATTACACTCTATCTTATGTTTCTCGAGTAAGATGCCTTCCTTCGCAAAATATTCTTGTATATAAGCATCTTAATCTTCATCTGTTGAACAATCCTGCGGGTAGTCGGAGGCTTCTTGCTTTTCTTTTAAGAAAGTGTCTACATATTTGTTGAATAACCCGTCTATATTACTTTCCCGGTTGTATTGAATGATCTTGTATTGATAAATTTCAAATATTTTTACGATTCGATAACCGTTTTCAATGGCCTTTCGCAATTCGTCTACAACCCATGTACCTGTAAACTCGCGATCTTCGTCGTCTTGGTGATTACAAATATCCTGATTCAATGTTTCACAACATGAACGACATAACGGAAACATTAAACGCCCATGAGCACGTATTGGAAGCACAGGGAGATATAAATCAGACGGAGCGACAACGGTGCATTTTACAAGGCCCTCCACATTATCAAGATTATTATCACAACCTATCAACACTTGGCACTCGTCGTCTACGTAAACTTGGGGGTGTCCTATTGGGTATTTACCAGTTTTGTTGACAAAAGGGTACAGAGATGTAACATCAAGATATTTGATCTTTTCTGTATTTGCGATATCGTAGAGGGTGACATAATTTTCCGTACGGCCGCCAAAGAAAGCATCACGAGGATTCAATTCTGCATTTTTCATTAAAGGGTGATTGTTTACAAAATCGCGGTCTTGTACGGTATTTTTTAATTGATCATCGAACGTGCACTCCCACATTTCTATCAAAGTGTACCACCCGAGACGGCGAATCTTATTAGCTGTCAACATGGTACTTTCATACCGGGTATCAAGTGAGTCCCCTGCACGTAACTCCCTATGCCTGTTTATTTTATAACACGTCGTACACCCGTGCCAAAAACATCCGTAAAATTGGAAGACACACTTCTGCTGATTTTCATTCTCGCAATAGCCATCGACCATAATACCGCATGGCAATCGGTATTCTTTAGCGTTACCTGCATGGATAATACGGTTTTCGGAATGTCTTTGCTGCAACAATAACCACGATATAGCTTTCTTTGACTGTGTAGTTGTGTATCTGTACGTACCACCTAACGGTAAAATTCCGATTGTATCAGACTGCATAAAATTAGTTCTATAAACTTTAGAACAGATCGACGCAATCGTACTACATTGGGGGAACGGACAAATACCTGTCTTTTTTAGCAGCGTTTCACGAAAAATGATACATGCCTCTCTCAGAATGGTACCATCCATTCGGCAGTAAAATTCTAGCTCGTGTTTGAAATTGAAAACGTAATTCTCGTTTAATTGTTCGTTGTGCCATTCCAACGATTTGTCGTGGTCTTTCTTGAACATGGTGTCGGGAGAAAAATAACTCAAGTCTGGTGACTATCCTACGTAATCAATATTTTCAGGCACATTGAAGAAGTGCGGGAACTACCCTTTGGCTATATCATTATCAAAACCGAATGATTTGGGTAATGCTGGACAACGGCATGTGAAAGTAATTCAAGCTATCCGAAAAAATTATGTTACCAACACGCATTTGCATTATTTTTGTACCGTTTAAAATAACGCTCGGGAGTCGTATTCTTTTGATGTTGACGAGATAATGTAAAACAAATTGTGCATCGAAGCTACGCGCGTTGTGCGCAATACAAATTACTTTGTCGGTGGAACAATACTTGGCAAATGCAATATCCACTAACCCGCCAACTGCCGTGTCTTTATTCTGAAACACATACTCGCGCTTCCCGCAGCTACGACAATTTTTATCTAAGTCATTGTCGCGACAACACTGTGTACATACTTTTTGTATTACGCCAAAACTAGGGATGTGCAATTTTGTATCAGCATCACCACGGACAATGACATTCTGTTGCGTCTCAAAATCGTAAAATATGAAAATCGTTCGTTGCTGCTTATGCGCCTTCAGTGGTGGCATATAGCAATGGTGATTTATTTCACGGTTACACCCATACGCTCGGCAGAATAGTATACAGCACTCATGATTTTAGTTTTGTTTCCCTAGTCGAATCACTCTAAAACATAGTTGACATACTTTAAGGGAATCACAGACACTCATGTCTGAACTTTTACCTTTTAATTTTCCCGATCCCTTCTCCAAATGTCTTTCNCTCATGTCTGAACTTTTACCTTTTAATTTTCCCGATCCCTTCTCCACATGTCTTTCAAGACATTGCTGATTAATAAATCATCGGTTACAGACATTGCAAACTATACGCCGCAGGCTTTGACAGATCGTCTCACCCTTGCACCTAGGACATTTCCCAGGGCATGGGTGTTCAATGTTATCTGTGAATGTTCTGTTACAAACCTCACAGAAACCGTGGCCTGCAATAACTCCTTGTAAGTTGAGAATCGGTTGAGAAATGGTTTGTGCGTTCGTAATATAAAATGAATAAAGTATGTTTAACCTTCCCATATCTTTCTTTAACCCTCTGACGACCATCAAAGACAGGCAAACCGCCTTTGCCAAAAGTTAAAAATTCATAGACTACGATGGCTGTCTTTCGTTGAAGATAGTAATTTTGAAATGCATTGAGTTCTGTGATTCCGCTACGGTTTTGGGGGATCGTAGTACCGCTGAGCTCTCGAGGTGACCAAAGAATTTTGGGAGGAGTAACAGCAAGTGAAAAATCGCATTTGTCACGAGATGGTCAATATATTTTTATGTCATTAGGCCCGATAAATCGCGATTTTCGGGCCCAACGATATAAAATATCGTATGTCACACGGCGAGGACTACCACAAAGTCAAGATTATTTTTCTGATTCACGACCCAAGTTGATTAAAATTGACGATTTTATGCGTGAGTAATTTTCACAACACAGAATATATTTCACCAGGGACAGGGTCAATGAGATATTTCTCTGAATTCTAATTACATTGTGATTTTCAAGAATCCTCGGGATCGTGCACAAATTCAGCACCTCGCGCAACAAGTTTATCCTGACAACCGCGGGTTTACAAGAAGCCTACCTAGACGCCACCTCACGGCTGCATGGTTATATACTGCTGGATCTGAAACAATCCACACCTGAAGATTATCGAGCACGCAGTTCGATCTTTCCAAATGACGAAAAACAGTTCGTGTACGTACCGCGGAAAGGTATAAATCACAGGTAATAAGACACAGACGTGTCAGTTTTCCTTATACCATGGTGGCGCGAGGTACGCCCAGTAAGAAATTGACAATTGTCCTTCAAGCGCTTTGTCATTTGAATAAAGAACAGCGGCAGGCGTTACTTAGAAAAGCTGATACGGGGTTAATACGTTGTATATGTGAGTGTGCATTAAACATCTTACGCGGTAATATACCAATCGGTAAATCTCAGAAAGATAAATTAAAACCGTATAAAAAAGTACTTCGTGATTTGGCTGTTGGGAAAAAGTGCCTATCAAAAAAGAAGATTGTCATTCAGAAAGGGGGGGTTCCTCCCGCTGCTTCTAGCACCTATACTAGGTACTTTGATTTCAAACCTCATTAGTAAATAGTAAGAGTGAAACAATCAAAAGAGATGAAATATGATACTTGTTCCAGAAGACAGGATTGGTGCCATTACTGATGACAGGGGTCAGACACTTATGACGTCTGATAACCGTATCACTACGCCAAAAAGTGTACAAACACAGGGAACGACATTGTCACGTCTTGATAATGAAATGAAAGAAATCTTAGAATCGGGTTCATACGCTGATGAACGTGAGAAATGGAACGCATATTAACAGATTTTACAACGTTATCTCAGTTTGGTACACAATTCTCACCAGTTGTCGATAGGTACTGAAACTTTTAATAGCCCGAAAGAATCAACCTACCAAAAACATGCTCAAATTTCACCGATTCGGCCACGTTTTTCCAGTTCTCGTGTGCATGATTACGTGGTGCATGGATCAGCAATTGAAAACCGTCGAAAATCACAATCGGTGATTCACGGATAGAGTTACACCCTTGTGCCTTCTTATGATTCATTAGCTGTCAGTTTTGTAAATTTCTCTTAGGACAAAGACAAACCATCAAAAC
>NW_021680460.1:139936-140035 GCF_001412515.2 Diachasma alloeum | reverse complement strand
AAGAGTGAAACAATCAAAAGAGATGGAATATGCGCGAAATATGATACTTGTTCCAGAAGACAGGATTGGTGCCATTACTGATGACAGGGGTCAGACACT
>NW_021680460.1:136604-137107 GCF_001412515.2 Diachasma alloeum | reverse complement strand
ATACGCGTCCGCAGTACACGTTTTACCCCACCGCTCACACACGTCAGAGCCGCGTTGTTCCGATCGGTGTGATGGTGGGTCCCTAAAATATTAGTGATGGAGAGGGCCAATATTTTTAACCCTCAAATTTTAGTATCGCGGCCGAGGGACCAGCGGTTCCCCCAAAACCGCTCGGGGTTGGGGTACGCGCCCGCAGTATACGCTGTACCCTCACCGCGCACACACGTCGGAGCCGCGCTATTCCGATCAGTGTGGTGGTGGGGTCCTATAGTTATAAGCGGTGGTGGGGGTAAAATTTTGGACCCCCAAATTTTAATTTCGTGGCCGAGGGACCAGCGGTTCTCCCGAAACCGCGCGGGGTTGGGATACGTGCCCGGGTGACGCACCCCCAGCCACGCTGTACCCCGCCCTCACACACGTCGGAGCCGTGCTACTCTGACAGGTGTGGTGGTGGGGCCATATCGACTTTAGGTGGGGGGCGCCAAAGTAGTTCCCATACTACT
>NW_021680460.1:119470-136445 GCF_001412515.2 Diachasma alloeum | reverse complement strand
CTTCGGTGAATTTTACATTCCACCGTTTGGGACTGATACGAAGACCATAAAGTGCTTTTTCCAATTTGCACACATTTTCTTACCTGTCTCTGTCAGTATGATTAGTTCCTTCTGGAATTTCCATATAAATTTCCTCATCTATTACCCCATTGAGGAAAGCAGTTTTAACATCTAACTGATACACCTCTAGATTATATTTGTTTATAATCGATATAACTATTCTTACTAGAGGTAAACGAGCTACTGGAGCATAAGTTTCCCTTAATTCATAAATGTTCTTATCCTTGAAACCTCTGATTACTAGTCTCGCTTTGAATCTTAATTTTCCATTTGCCTCATTTTTACAGTTAAAAACCCATTTTGAATCAATGACATTTAATCTTTTTCCATTCATCATACTTAGAGGTCTTTTGACAATTTTCCATACTTGATTTCTTTCTAACGAGTTTAATTCTTCATCAACCGCATTTAACCAAGAATCTTTATTTTTACTGTTTATAGCCTCTCGATAATTTGAGTGATCTTCATTTATGTTTGCTAAAAGTGCATGATACACTTCATCTTCCTTTTGTGCTAAATCTATCTCGCCTACATTACTGATAACACTAGTGAAGAAAACATTTCCTTTCATGTTCTCATCAATTTCCAACTCTGAAAAGCTATTATCATTTATTATTTTATCTTTTATGTCAACTGTTTTCACTTTCTTGATAGTGTTTTGTTCTGAAACTTCTTTCTTTGGTCTACCTCTTTTGCGTTTTATCTCTCCCTCCGGTTTTAAAGAATCCTCGGTCTCTCCTCGATTCTTTTCGAACTTAACAAACCATTCATCTTTATTCTCCATTTCTTCATAGTCTGGGAAATCTTTGATACCGTTTCCCTTGTATTTATCCCCATATACTAATTTTTCATTGAATTTAACATGTCTGCTTTCATAATACTTCCCTAGCTCTGGCTTTAAGAGTTGATACCCTGTTGGAGTATATCCAACCAAGACCATACCTACACCTCGAGGTCCAAATTTTGGACCAGCATTTCTAGCAATTTTTACATAGCTTAAACTACCGAATCTTTTGATTTGATTAATATCAAAGCTGTGATCAGGTGCGAATCTTTCTAAAGGAGTTATCATATTGTTTGATTTATGTGGAGTCCTATTGTAAGCATAAACTGCAGCTGATAAGCCCAGATCCCACATGCCCTTTGGCAGTCTTGAGTCAAACATATAGCACCTAACCTTTTTCTGGATAGTTTGATTAAACCTCTCAGCGACACCGTTGTGTTCTGGAGTATCAGGGGAGGCTAACTGTAATTCCGCCCCTAGACCCTTAAGAACTTCAATTGTATACCCGCCTGTATACTCTGTTCCCTGATCTGATCTAAGATAGCATACTTTCGCGTCATAACCCAGTAGATTACGCGCGCTTCTAATGAACATCTCAAGACAATGTCCTGTTTCACTTTTCGCCTTCATTGGATAAGCCATAGCGAATCTTGAGAAGTCATCGATGAACACAGAAATAAATCTGTATCCCTTAGGATGAGAAATTGGAGTAATAGGTCCCATCACATCTGAGTGAATTATTTGCAATGGTGCTGTTGCTCGCCTGCGCACCGACGTGAATGATAATTTATTGAATTTAGACGTTAAGCACACCTCACAATCTCTAATGAATTCATCATCAAATTTTACTGCATTTAATTCTTTATTATCTGGGAATTTCTTTTGTAATGCCTTGAGGTAACTCGTTGAGGCATGTCCAAATCTACAATGCCACAACATGACATTCTGATTCTTCAAATAGCTATCTTTATCAATTGAAAGTTTTGGAAAAACTTCTACCGAATCATCCCATGGTAATTCATCAACATCTTGCAATTTCCTGTCCCAAATGGTGTAATCAAAATTTGATTGTTCATAGGGAATCTTTTCTTTATTAATAATTTTCTCTTTTATTAAATTTTCACTCCCTTTTTCATTATTCTTTTCATCCATTTTATTTTCTTCCTCATTACTCTTATCAATTTCGTTTGTTTTCTCACTTGTTTCGTTCTGTAAGTTTGCTGTGACACTTCTGGTAAGATATCTTTTTACCTCATTTTCACCCCCAGTGACATCAGCAACATTTGCTACTACTCGCCTGTTTATTTGCTTGAAAGAATTCTCACTGATAGAGTTTGACTTTACTATTTCTAAATCGATTATCCAGTAAGATTTTCTATAAATTCCCGAGATGAAAAGTTCATTCGACAATGGATCAAATATATCAATTTTCTTGTCATCTAAGTAGATTGCTAATCCCATTTCGGCAAATTTTCTTAATGATAGCAGATTTGCTTTAAGAGCTTCTGCAAAAATAACTTTGTCAATTTCTAATAATTTACCACTCACCAGTTCAATTTCTATTTTTCCTGCTCCCTCCGTTTTCAAGTCCGCTGACTCATTTTTATTCGCACATCTAATTACTCCACAATCTAATTCGTTAAAAGTTTTAAATATAATTCTAGAATTTGTTAAATGCTCGGTCGCGCCTGAGTCTGCTAGAAAGTCTGTCAAAAACTTATTTCCATTTGTTTGTTTACTATCTGCATAAAATATTTCAGCACTTGATTGATCATTATTTTCTTTTTCCTTACCTTGAGTGGAGTTATTTTTCTCTTTGGGTTCGTCGGATTTGGATTTCTTGTTTGATTGATGAGATGACTTAAACCCGTGTTTGTTCTCGCCTCTTTTATAAGAGAACCGACTCTTATTGAATCTTCCTCTTTTACTTGGACCATATGTTTCACCTCTCATTGGTCTTTTCGTTCCTTTATCGTTACTTCTATATTGATCTCGACAATTGTTTCTGTAATTAATCTTTGAATTGGAATTGTACCTTGGAGTCTGCTTAGAGTATCCTGAACCACTTGGTGCATAGTCATTGTGAATTCTGTTTGGGCAATCCCTCGCCTTGTGATTCCCAAACTGGTTGCACTTGTAGCACAAGTATCCTTTCCCTTTATTGGGACAGTCTGGTCCCTTGTGTCCATATGCCTGACACGCAAAACACCTTGGCCCCTTGTGCTGTGCATAATTAGCAGTTTTAATATCAGAATCTGAGAGCTCATTTTTCATAGTAGCTTCTTCTTCTAATATCGCAATTTTCAACTCGCCAAAAGTCAAGCCCACACCTATAGCTTTCCTTGTTACTTTTTCAATGATTTTAATGTTGGGAAAAGCTTTTATTACTGCATTGTAGAATGCATCTTTCTTTTCGCTTTCACTTAGAGGAATGGTGTCGGGAGCATTTTCATAAGTTGCGCTTTTTTTTTCATCAAACATATCGTTAAACTCGCCAGCTGTCATTTTAGCAGGATTATATCTCATATTATAAAGGTCTTGTCTCACCGAGTGTGAAGTTACATTAAACTCAGCCATTTTCAATTCTTTAAGTTTCTTCAATATTTCTTTTGGATCTTGTAATTTGACAATTTTAGGGTGATAACTTCTGTCCAAATGATTGATCAGAATTTCTCTAACTTTGTGCTTCTGTTCTGCAAGAGTTTCCTCGTCCACAGTAACCAGAATGCTATCGTCAATGATGTGTAAAAGTTTATTTGTTTTAATTTCTGACGAGAAATAATCATACAAATGTTCATATTTCATTTTGCTGTCCATTTTGTAATCTCTTTTGAAACTCATTCCCTTGTTAAGCAATTCAATTTGTAATTTATTGGTTACCTCGCCAGCTAATTGACTCAAAGGATTTAGGTTGTTTACTTGACTTGATTTTGCCTGATTAATTTCATTGATCTGTTTATTGACCATTGAACTAATTTGACTTTCTAGATTTGTATGCTTATCCGACATCACTCCTCCATTTTTGTCATTGTGCTTTTTGTCCAAGGCGCTCAACAGCTCCTGTACTTCCCTTTTGTCTTGTGCTCTCGCCTCAGCATACAGTCTCACTTGGTTTCTATTCTCTGTTAGACCTTCATACAGTGCTTTTGTTGAAGCTATATTTGAGCTACATAGCTTTTCCACCATGCTCTTCAACTCAGCCAACTGTGTGTCTACAGAGACTGTTTTGACAGTCTTGTTGCCGTTAGGCTCAACTGATTCATCGTCTAGATTAGAATTTACTAATTTCAATTTAATATTTACTTTATTATCTGCTGTAATCTTGGGTTTCAGTTTGATTTGGTCAGTTTTGTCAACATTAATATTACCTGTAATTTTCTCGCTTGTTTTCTCGCCTGCCCTTATTTCGCCGCCATTTAACTCGCCTCCAGTCAATTCGCTTGACCTGGACTCGCCTGTGGCCCTCGCCTCTGTATTTACCAAATCTTCACTCATTTCACTTGACCCATTCTCGATCACAGCTGTTGTTGACACTTGACTCTTCGGACCGTAACCTGGTAGATACATTGGCTTTTGTTCAGCCAACAATGCAGATTCTAACACAGTTAGACATCCCCATTGATCCTCTGAGAAATCTCTCTTATCTAATCTAAAGAGACGGAAAATTTAGGATTATTGTATCTGGTTACATTTTTTATATTCAGGTCCGAAATCCCAAACTCGACTTGCTAAACATAAACAAACCGAATTCAGAATGAATGTGCTCTTCAGAAAATCTAAACATAAGACCTCCTCCAAACACATTCAAGTCTTTTATGATTGCGAGAGATTGATTTAAATTTCTCAAGCAATTTGACGTCTTAATATTGCGCGTTTCTAATGTGTATAGTATGCTCGCCTATTTACACATATGCCTGATGTCTCCCCTGTTACATATCCAGTTCCTTCGTCTGGAAGTACATGTACTTTATCGTCTATTATTGCCAGGGAGACTACTTCTCCCTCATGGTTTCCTTCGATTAGATGTTGTCTAATTAGGAGTCTCCACACTTCATACAGAAGTTCTTTATCAGCTGTAATTATTTATTTATAAATATTTTCGTCTAAAGATAGCAATTTTAAAATTCAATTTCATTAGTTCAACCCGTCAAATATTTAATTTGTTATTCTCGCCTATTAAATATTTCTAAATTCAATATCCTCACCAATTAAATATTTTGATTTGGATGCATCCTTAATTTGTAAATTTCAATTTTGCACTAGTGTCTATTGATTTTATTTTATTGCTTTACATTACGCTGGTGGACCCCGCACACACGCGGAACGCGGCCGAGAAAGAGAGAATTTTTGTTTTTCACACCAATTTTTATATATACACACTAATTTTTATTTTCCTTTCTATTTCTTATTGTTCTCGCCTTGCTCGAGCAATGTGTGTGGGACTGCAGTCGTCCCTCTCTCTCAGACGCACCCCGGTTGCACGCGCAACCCACCCGTTGCGTCTACTTGTTGAAGTTTGTTGAAGCCTGTGCTTGCCTTCCCCGCCGAGAAACTATTGTCTCGGCGTCACTTGGCTTTCTTCTTTTGTTTTTATTTAAATATGATTTTATTTATGACAAAAGATATTTTATGCTTTTCAGTGATTTTTTTTGTGAATTTAATGGGATTTCTTTATTAATTCTTTTTAATCTAAAATTCTCGATTTCAGGTCGGCGTCGTGGACAATTAATTTCCAGCCGCCATTTTGATCCCTTCTATTTTTCGTTCTCACCAATTCACTTCACTTAATTAATACATTTTTCAGTAGTTACTTTTTCTCTGAGTACTTTTCATTTTTTCTTCCCGTCAGTCGTCACTCACCCAGATCGCCTCGATTTTTCCTCTTTTTGGATAATGCTTTGTATCACGTGTGATCCACCCGGACACGTGCCCGGCCGCCCGATAGCGTCCTTTTTGGAATTTCCGATTTATCGCTTTCAATCCTTTAATTTATGATAAATTTTAATCACGCACAGTTGAAGTGTGCTCGGCCCAGAACCTGAAGGGTTATTAGGGATAGAAATAATGATTAAACACAGTTTTATAATCGTCAAAGTAATTAAGCTTTATTCAGCAACGTAACGCGACAACGGTCGAGGCACAAGTGGTGTATAGTACGAGTATATCATTGAGAGGCGCAACGGCGCCGCGGCGACACAGTCTGCCACACTGTCGGTAAAGAGGGAGACTGGCGTAGGGCGCTATATTTCAACAATTAAAAAAAAATTAATTTCGGGGAAAAAACATGATCATGCGGTTTCTCCGGGGGGTTGAAGACAGCCCTATGTATCCGGAGGGGTGAAAATTTACGGAGGTGAGGGGGAGTGGCCTGAGACTACATTGTTATAAAATATACCCCATCGGAAACATGCGCTGATTTTTCTTAATTTTTCGAAGAACAAACTTCTGAGAAAATGTATGAGACTGGGGTTTTTCTGGGGGATTGAAGACACCCGCATATATCCGGAGAGATGAAAATTTAGGGGGGTGAGGGAA
This sequence comes from Diachasma alloeum, assembly GCF_001412515.2. NCBI lineage: Eukaryota > Metazoa > Arthropoda > Insecta > Hymenoptera > Braconidae > Diachasma > Diachasma alloeum. The sequence continues at coordinate 130,066 of NW_021680460.1, read as the reverse complement.
ACGGGTCTGAGATTACATTGTTATAAAATTCACCCCTCCGGAAACATGCTTTGATTTTTTATAATAAAATTTTTTTATAATAATAATAAAAAATTTTTATAATAATTTCTAATAAGATTTTTTATAATCTAAAAAAAAATTACTTTCGGGGAAAAAACATCATCATGCGGTTTCTCCGGAGGGTTGAAGACAGCCGCATGTATCCGGAGGGGTGAAAATTTACGGGGGTGAAGGGGAGGAATCTGAGATTACATTTTTATAAAATTCACCCCTTCGGAAACATGCGCTGATTTTTTAAATTTAAAAATAATTAATTTCGGGGAAAATACATGAGTATGCGTTTTTTCCGGTCGGTTGAAGATAGCCGCATCTATCCGGAGGGATTCAAATTTAGGGGCGCGAGGGGGAGGGGTTTGAGATTACATTTTTATGAAATTTACCCCTTCGGAAACAGGCGCTGATTTTTTATAATTAAAAAAAAAAACATTTCGGGGAAAATACATGATCATGTGCTTTCTCCGGGGGGTTGAACACAGCCGCATGTATCTGGAGGGGTGAAAATTTAGTGGGGTGAGGGGAAGGGATCGGACATTACATTTTTATAAAATTTACCCCTCCGGAAACAAGCGCTGATTTTTAATAATTAAAAAAACAGAATTTCGGAGAAAATACATGATCATGCGGTTTCTCCGGGGGGTTGAAGACAGCCGCATGTATCCGGACGTATGAAAATTTACGGGGGTGAGGGGGAGGGGTCTGAGACTACATTGTTGTAACAAAATATCCCCCTCCGGAAACATGCGCTGATTTTTTATCATCTAAAAAAAAATTAATTTCGGGGAAAAAACATGATCATGTCGTTGCTCCGGGGGGTTGAAGACCGCCGCATGTATCCGGAGGGGTGAAAATTTACGGTGGTGAGGCGGAGGGGCCTGAGACTACATTGTTGTAACAAAATATCCCCCTTCGGAAACATGCGCTGATTTTTTTAATTTTTCGAAAAATAATTTTCTGCGAAAATCCATGCGACTGGGTTTTTTTCTGGGGGGTTGAAGACACCCGCATATATCCGGAGTGATGAAAATTTAGGGGGGTGAGGAAGAGGGTTCCGAGATTACATTGTTATAAAATTCACCCCTCCGGAAACATGCGTTGATTTTTGATAATACTAGGCAGATCGCGCGCTTCGCGCGCGCTACCTAGGTTGCATGGAATTGATATTTTTCGTCATTTTCATGAATTATAAATCCCCCGACTTATGAACTACATGATTCTACATTATGTCAATTTTTTTATTATATTTCAATCATGTTTTCATTTTTATATCAGAAATAATTATAATTATTGTGACAATTAAATTAACCAACTATAAACCAACTTTAAACAGAAACTTCACTTCATTCTCCTGACAACTTCACAAATGATAACGATGTTCAAATCGATTCATCATACAAATTGACGGATCGAATCGAAAGCTTCATCATTACCAATAAATGATTTCGAAAAATGGAAAATATCAATGCATTTTTAATGGGGCATCAGTTTGGTGTCAATTTTTTGAACGTAAATGTGATCTTTCCATATTTAAGCATTAGGTACTTACACAGATTTGGACACTAACCGAGGAAATTTTCCTCATGAAGAGGAAAAAATTTAAATTTTCGCAGCGCGATATCCCAAAATCAAATTATTATTGCTTATCAGAATTTATCTATTGGATGGAATGGATAAAACACGGTATTAATTGCAAGATCTCGATAAGATCTTCAAATTAGTATATAATACATCCCCGCTGGTGAAGTCCAAAGCATCATTTTTTGTCAGAAACTATGATTTTTTAAGTGTGACATGAAGTAAAAAATAGAAACAATCTACCATAATTGGATGAAAATTCCACGAAATCAGATTTTTTATGTACCATTTTGAAGAACTAACAATACTCTTCAAAATGATGTACGAATTCTTCACTTTACTTCAACGATAGTGATTGAAAAATGCGAACTAATCTGAATTCAGAAAAAAATAAAAAAATTCAATTCTTAGATAAAATCTCCTATAATTTGATCAAACTTGGCTGTAATTAAATAGTTCAGGGGTCAATTTGAAGGCAATTTAATGTGCTTTGAATTATATATAACATATTCCCACAAACTTGAAGAAAAAAACAGAAAATATCATCGTTTATAGAAAAAAAATGGAAATTTTCAAAACGTGACATGCCAAAATCGATGCATTATCGCTTGTAACAATTGATCTAATGGTTGGAATCAATAATATGAGGTATCAATTTGAAGATCCCGATGAAACCTTCGAATTGATATATGATATATCCCCGCTGATTAAGTATAAACCCTTGATAAATTACAAGAACTGTCATTTTCTAGGTGTGACAAAACATAAAAAATGGAAAAAAACTAATAAATTGATGAAAATCCAATTAAATCGCATTTTTAATACACCATTTCGAAAAACAGTACATGTTCTTCAAAATGATGTATAAATATCTTTATTTAAGCCACTTGAAAGCATCGAAAAATCCATTAGAAGTTAATTTTTCAAGTGAAACATGAAAATTCACTTATCGCCTAAAACTCTCATAACTCAATGAAAAATGGTCAGAATTGGATGAAACAGACGTCACTTTGGAACTCATTTAATGAGCTTTCCAAAGATTGTACTATATACATGGTTCATAGAAAAGGAAAAAGAACTTGAGCATAGAAACCAAAGAAAAAAGCCTGGTAACGCTCACGGATCTTTTACTTATGGACCATCAAGTTTCATCTCGTTGAAATAAATCTAATATTAATTCAAATTTTAACTTTGAGTAAACTCTAATTGTTTTTACATTATCTATTGAAATAAAATATATAAATTTTTTCAATCAATCATTTTCAGTCTCTAAATAATTCTTTAAAAACTGGATTTTCGACTATTGTATTTTTTACGTGTTCGCCCAAATATATTTGTAACGTGGATCATGAGCGTACTCTCGACATAGCCACATATAATTGGCCATGAGTAAAAACATTTCTCCTCAAATCAATTGCTATGCGATCGAATGTTTGTCCTTGTGATTTATTAATCGTCATCGCGAAAGCCAATTTTATTAGGAACTGTCGTCGAGTAAAGGCGAAAGGATACTCATCTTCACATATGAAAATTATTCTGTTTATAAATACTATTTCATTCCTTTTGTCACCCGTTAATATTTCAAATTTCAATACATTATTTTTCATTTCTAAAATTAATAACCGCGTACCATTGCAAAGTCCTTGCTGAATATTTAAATTTCTAATTAACATAACTATACTGAATTTTCTAAGTCGTAATTCATGAGGTGGAAAAGATTGAGGCATTAAAGTATTCAAATATTCCGGTAAAAGATATTGATTAATTTCTTCATTATTATCATTTCAGTTTTCTGCGCTATCGACACTTGTATAGAGCCGCTCTGTTTCAATATCTAATAAATCAACTACCCGTTGATTTATTTCATCAACACCTTGATTTCGCGCCGAGAGAATTGCGATTGTGGAAGCAGTTTTATATTTTTTTTGTTTCAACAGTTCTCCATATGTCTGTATTACAATATCTTCATTGTTACTCGCTATATAATTTTCCGGAAGTTCTAACATATCATTCTCATCATTCAATGTTCCATTCCCCAGTTCTATTAAGTAATTTGAAAAATCTTTCTCAGTTGTTAATGTCCTCATATTTTGAGTTAGTGTAAATTTTTGGAAAAATTTCCATAGTGGACTATATTTTATCGAGAGACTCACTGTTTCATTACGTGTTCCCCCTTGAAGCACAGGGAGTAGTTGACGAAAATCTCCTCCCATAATAATTATTTTTCCACCGAATATCACATCGTTATCCATTATATCTTTTAGCAATCGATTGATCACATCTAAGCAATATTTCGGAGCCATTGGTGCTTCATCCCATATAAATATATCAGTTTCATACAGTTCTTTTGCTTTTTTAGAGTTCAACTTGATACTTGATGTCGAATCTTGATAAAGTGGCACTGGTAATCCGAAAGTTTTATGACCGGTCTTCCCTTTTGGTAACAGCGTTGCTGCAATTCCTGTGAATGCAGTTGTCATTATTTTCTTCCCTTCACTTATCATCAAATGCCATAAAGTATCATAAATATATGTTTTTCCTGATCCGCCTGGGCCATTAATGTAAAAACACGTACAATGATCTTCATTATTTATATCTTCTATAGTCGTTATTATTTCATCCATAATACTTTTCTGTTCTCCATTCAATTTTTCATATTGCTCTTTTCCTCTTGCTGATAGATATGTAAAGTCTAATTCTTCTTCTATATTTTCATTTATATCCAATACCTCAGGCATGTTGCCGTAATCTGTAAGAGTTTTATCTGCTTCATTCAATATATTTTCGATTTCTGATAAGGCTCTATTTTCTGCTGCTGCACGTGCCATTTTCTTTCTAAAATCATCAGACATTGATGTCTTAAATTCATCCCATAATTTCTCGGGATACAATGGTTGACAATGAATCAAAATGCCAGCGAATAATTGTCTCAAGGCTTGTGGCATCATCCACACTTCTCCTTCCTCCATTGCTCTGGTCCATTCATGATCATCCTGTATCAGTCCTCTTTCCTGGCATGCTTCAGTGAAATTCTAGCATAATTTACCATTTACAGTTCGCAAATCATTGAAGCTTGCAGCTCCTTTCACATTACATAATAATAAGCGCAAATGAAATAATTCCACTTGTGATGCATTTACAGAATACATTCTCCCAGTAACAGTGAAGTTTGATTTTCTCTTCTGCCAGCCAATAATTTTATTATTAATTTTTTTCTTATTAAATGTATAGTGTGTAGGAATATCGATGTATAAATAAAGTCTTGCATTCTCATTTCTGCCATTTAATTCAAAATAGTCTAATAGCATATTTTTTTGTTCTAATACTTGCTGTAAATCGCATTCCTCTCCACCAGGATTTATGGTTATATTTTGTTGATTTGGAAGGTATACTGGTAAACGAATAACCGAATGACTTTTATCATGTAATTTCTTTCCTAATAAACGCCAACATGCTTCGACTGGACCTACATAACGACTCTCAATATGCTGCTTAATCTCATCGTGTTTGATTGTATTTACCCCTGAATCTTCTTCAATTACAACGTCGGCTGTATCATGTGATTTGTGGATATATTTATAAAAATATTTGACAGCTCTAATATTCGATACTACCTCTATATTGCAATGACAATTCAATTTTAACAATATTTCTGTACAATAAGGTACAACATACCTGTTATCTACGACGTAACCACCTTGTTTTTCATGATATTCTTCTGTATCTCTTCTACGATAACAGGGATACCCATCATCATCCATCGTAGTCTCATCTTGAAATTCTTTTGGAAAATGTTTGGAGCATCTGTTATTTACCAAACACCAATCACCAGAAGTCCATGAATCATATTTCGCGTGTGTCGTGTTTTGAATTTATTCAAAAAAAAATTTAATTTCGTTTGTAATTTTATTCCTCACTAAATTCGACTTATTCGTTGCCCACCGGACATTGAGTTGCTGTCGATGCAGCTCAATTTACCGGACTAGCACGCCACGCGCGGCCTTCAATAGTCAAAATTGCAAACGCAGCGCAACTGCACTGTCGTTTTCGGGCTCTAGATTCATTCTTTTCGAAATTATATTTAGTCACGTCTTAGATGCCAAATCGGCACGTCCATTAGATCGAACTCCTCGGGCTCTACCCTAGCGATCGTAACTTCGGAATAAGTTATCAGTCCTTCCCGACGTTCCGTGGGATAACCCGTGTTATCCAGAAAACCTCAAATACGCCCAACTTCGTAGAGGTTGACTCTGGTGCGAAACGGTCGGTGAACTGCGAATTGTTCACTACGTTTTCGCGACAATAAGTGCAAGGACACAACTTACAAAAATAAAAATAAAAAGTGCAAGGACACAAATGAAATTCAATCACAATTCAAACCATAAAGTGAAATAACATGACATGAAGTGAAAAACAGAAGACAATTGGAACAACTAGAAAACTATTTTGGATAATTTCTAAGTATTGGTTCGTACGAAATTCTCAAACCAATCTATATATTTTGGTCTTTCCAACTTTTATCAAAATTATCACAAATGAAATCAAAATCTTTATATCAATACCAATCAATTTACTTCGCTCGAATTCTCTCTCTCTCTCTCTCTCTCTCTCTCTCTCTCTCTCTCTTTTGGCTCCCTTTTTTATGTTCAATTAAAATCTCTTCAAACAATAAATATCAAAATTAAGTTTTATTCAAATTCTTTTTTTCTTATTTAAAACCCGGACTTTATCATTATTGTTCCTCAAATTTCTAAACATCAAAAATTCAAACGATAGATGCAAATGCGCCTAGCGCTTAAAAGGTAAGAATCGGCTAAACAAAAATATTATTTTATCCCGATAATAAGAAAATAAAAGATAACTCATTTAATATTTAATTGAATTTGTTATTAAAATTTTCCTGTTATCACACATGACTATATTATATAAATCTGGTTGTCCATCTTGGTCAGGTATTTCAGCAGAAATAAATTTATCCACTATGCAGGGCCGGGTTAATTTATAATCTCTCTTCAAATTAACCAGCATATGAACATGAGGTAATCCACGTTTTTGAAATTCTATAACGTAAACCCAGGCTAATATTTCCCCAAATAGTTCATCAGTTATGATTAGTTCTATCAAATAATCATTTTTCCAGTCAAAAATCCGGGCAACTACATCAGGTCTATCACATGGTTGTTCCCCCGGATCAAGATTGTCTAAAATTTCTCGCCATCTAGGATTGCATGTCATAGTTATGAATAAATCAGGTTTCCCATATTTTCTTACGATTGCCATGGCATCTTGATAATTTTGAGCCATATTTCGTGGTGAACCAATGAATGTTGATGGTAATATAACAATCTTTCCAACTCCCATATCATTTTCTTCTCCTCTTCTCTCTAAATAATCTATGAGACCCCGATACGTTTCACATTTGAGTTTCTTTTGATTATTCCTAATAAAAAGTTGTACGATCTCGTTCCACTTTGACATAATTGTCGACTATCCATTGTTGAAATAGTTTCCGACCATGTAGAATGGGATTAAATCCTTTTCTAATTGCAATTAAATTTTTTACATAAGCTGACCGCGAGATTCTTTTATCACTGCTCAAACGTGTATCGTTGCTATCATATCCACCTAATCCTGATGGATAAAATAGTGGATAAATCCAAGGTTCAATATATGAATGCATAGAACTAATGAATTTTAATTCTTTATCTTCGCGATTCAGCACAGTTACGTAAGATTCAGGAATTTCCCCATCCACCGTAGTTGAAAATGTCGCAGCAACTTCATTCGTCCTCTGGGGATTATACCTATGCTTATCCATATCTTTTTTTTTGTTATTGAAAATCATTTTTATTTCAGGCATAGGTCTTCCAGATTGTTTCGATTTCTCTTCTTCAATCTCAATCACTTCTCTCATCATATAATAGCTTTCTACAAATTTATTATCTCTCCGTAAAGCACTGTCAATTGTATTCAAAATGGAAAGATCCAAGTCATTGACTGCAGACATTCTACAATGATTCGCAGCATCAGCATCTACCATGAATAATTGTCCATAGCTAGGTATTCCATCTGTTCTTTCTAGATATAATTCTGTATTCATTTGGTAATAAATTTGTCCTTGAACCATAAAACAGTAGGGTCCTGGTCTCCTCCCTTCAAAATTCATCAAATTCGCATTAAATGAAGCAAAAGATGAAACGTTGTTATAACTTCTAATATTTTTAAAGAAATTTTTTGAATTCTCATTTTCAATATTGAATAATTCCTGTAATTCCGCTGGATAATCCTCGAATGATGTTGCAAGAACAGCACCATGACTACAACAATCATTAAATGAATCTTTTCCCTCAGTGGATACACGTTCACCTGCAAAATGTTTCGCACTACAGTGCCGACAAAGTACATCCATTGGCCCAAGATAATTTTCAACGACTCCGTCATTAATTTTTTGATTATTTTCATCAAAACAATATTTTTTCCTCATACGATATATTCTTTTATTTTTAATCAGGTTCCCATTACCTCTATTCGTCGCACGATAACATTTCTGCCCGTGAGCATTATTTTCAGTTTGTTTCTTTTTCGCGTTCTCTATAGGCATTGCTTCATCACACTTGCGTTTACGACATGTTCTCTGTCTTTCAACAGCTTTTTCTCGTTTCACAGCTTGTTTTTCCATTTCGAGAATCTGTTTCTTTTCTCTACAACGACGTTGTCGTTGAGCATTTATCTCTCTTGATTTTTCATTTTGAATTTCTGTTTTTGTACTACTCTCTCCTTCGTCACATCTCGAATTCTCACTCGTTGTCGCTTCATCCCGTTTACGCGCATGAGATTTCCTCTGTCTTTCAGCTCTTTTTTCACGTTCCAAATTCTGTTTTTCTTTTTCCAATGCCTCTTTCTTCTCTCTGCACCGTCGTTGTCGTTGAGAATTACTTTCTCGTCTTTTTTTATCATCATTATTTGTTCCTCCTCGACTTCCATCATCACAATTGTCTGAATTTTCAGTCATCGTTGGTGTTGCGACACAGACAGTCATTTTATTCATTTAATTTGTCATTTTGTACGTCTATTATATTGTTTGTTTTTAAAAATATTTCTAAAGGCATATTTTCTAAAATATTTCTTAGACTAGTCAAGTAAGAACTTTTATTTTTTCTTTTCTACAAAGATTTCTTTTAATACGTAGAACTCTCAAAAACTGAAAACCAGACAGTAAACCCGAAAACGAGTTCAATATATTTTTCTCTCTTACAAAGACACCATTCAACTTGACGAGAAATGTAACAGTTGATTTCACCACAGTCAGGTCCTTCAGACCTTTTGTTACTTTGATGACAATCACATGTTGGAAAACTGTCTGGACCCATGGGCCTTCGCCACACTGTGAAGTATCCCTACTCCTACATTTCTCTTTCTCTCTCTTTTTCTCCTTTTCCGATGCATTTTTGTCAATGCTCTCCTTTCAACTTATATGAAAAACAAAACCTTTATTCAGCCAAGAAAATCGTCCACTAGTTGACGACAGTAACCGAGCAACCGCGATGAAGAACACTTCTCCGGCTATCCAATTTTTTTTTACAGTCAAAATATCTCAAATCCGAATTTAAGTCAATTTGTTAATCAAACTATTTTTTAAAACAATATATTTAGTGACCTTTGATTATTAGTGTTAAGTAGAATGTACGACGATTATTTTGGATTATCAGTGTTTTTTATCAAATGAAGAAACTAAGTGAAAAATTTTTGCATTTAATCTGAAAATAAAAAAAACATTATTTGAGTGAATTGAAATCAGTGTCTCAAGTTTTTTCTTAATTAAAATTCCCCTTCATATCAGACTCACTTTCGGTTTAAGAAAATTTGGGATAAACAGTTGGCGATGATTCTTTTTTTCCATTTAGATTTGACATTGTGATTCTTTTTTAAAAGTTTGTGTATGATTATTCTTGTTTAATTCTGATTATCTACTCCCAAGGAATCTTTTCATTTTTCATTGTCTCTTTATATGAAAGGATGACGTGAAAATATGTAAATTATTTTACATGAATTTACTTCATGAAGTCACAATCCATATTTCAATTCATCATTACAAATAATACCAATTTAAGAATTTAAAATAAAAAATTCCACTTACCCCAATGCTGATTTTATCATATATATACTATATTGTATATATATATTCTATTATATATATTAAACAATCACCCGTCTCACTCAGAATGTAATTCAAGAAATAATATGGCTGGTCTGCAACGCCACTATAACCTTAACTCTTTCTTAAAATTTCATAAACAGCTTCATTCTGTTGATAACTTCACCATGAATAAACAAATTCAAAGCTCCAAGTGAATGGAATAAATGAGACGTCGTTTTGTATGTCATTTAATAACTTTTTCAACCCATATGTGATATATGTTGATATAACATTTACAATAACAGTCTGCGAAGAAAAAAGCAATTCTTTTCATATTATTGATGCACGATAAATCCCCATTGGTCAAGTCGAAAGCCTAGATAATAATAATTGATGAAGAAATGTAAATTTTAGAGTACAAAAACATGAAAATTCGGTCTTTCCTAAAAAGTCCCATAACTCATTCAAAAATTATCCGATTCAAATGATTTACCGCTCAATTCGAAGCTTATTTAATAAGCTTTTCAACCAATATAAAATTCATACTGATAGTCGACGGAAAATAGAGCAATTTTTCTCAATTCTGTTGAAAAAACTCAAAATTTCAATTTGTGACATGCGAAATTCTACACCTAATCACCCATAACAGTTGATCAAGTACATAGAATAAGGAATATTATACACCACTTTGAAGATCTCATTGAGATCTTCAAATTGGTGTATGATAAGTACTCACTGGTCAAGTCCAAAGTCACGATAATTGATAAAAAATTGATAGATCAAACGAGCCCGCCGAAGGCGGGCGAAGTTTGATCGAAATTATATGA
>NW_021680460.1:106486-117607 GCF_001412515.2 Diachasma alloeum | reverse complement strand
TTACCGAATTGTTTTTTAACCTTTTTAAAAGCCCAATCAGCTAGCTCCCACTCTGAATCTATATTGACCTCACGTGACGCCCTATCGGCTTCCGTATTTTCGGCTGAAGGAATATAAGATGCCCTTAGCCACAATTTCCTCTCTTCGCACCACTTCCAGATACTTCTTGCTAATTCACTGAGATGTGGAAATTGTATTCCACCAGCCTTGTTTACATATGAAATAGCTGTAGTGTTATCCAGACGGAGTAACACTTCACAGTGTGTTAAGTCTGATGCAAAACATTTTAGTGCAAAAAAAGCAGCCAACAGTTCAAGATAATTGATATGTTGGCTCTTTTCATGTTCGTCCCAAAATCCAAAGGCTGATTGACCATTATAATAGCAACCCCATCCAGACAGGGATGCATCTGAAAAAATTTCTCTCGAATACACCTGGGTTCTGATAGGATTTGAGCCAATAGACACGTGATCTTCCCACCAATTGAGATCCTCTGCGAGATTCTCAGTTAGTGTCAATTTTTTCTCATAGTTTCCTCCATTCATTTGTAATGTCAAAAATTTTAATCTTTCCATTCTCTTGCAATGTATAAAACCGTAAACTACAGCTGGACATGCTGCTGTTAAGGTACCTAAAAATTCTGCAAACCTTCGTATTTTGTAAGATTTATTGACTTTAAATTCATTTGTCAATTTTCTAATTTGTTCTTTCTTCTTGTTTGTTAAATTTAGAGAAAAATCGACTGAGTCAATGATAAAACCCAAATATTTACATTGTTGTTTAGCTATGAGTGAACTTTTTTCGTAATTGACAATGAGCCCTAGATGTTCTAGTAATTGAATCACTTCGTACATATTTCTCTCACAAACTTGCTTTGATTCATGTATGAAAAGAAAATCATCTAGGTACAGCACCAACAGCATTCCTTCTAATCTCAATTTATTGACAATGGGCTTCATTATTTTTGTAAAAATATAAGGGCTCGTGCATAACCCAAAGGGCAGACACGAGAATTGGAAAATTTTTCCCTCAAACCTAAATCTCAAAAATTTTTTATGTCCTTCAAATATGGGAACAAGAAAATATGCATCTTTAAGATCCATTGTCCCCATGAAATCATCTTGAGAGAGAAGATTTATAGCGGTTCTCATATCTTCGAGTTTGAAATGTGGTGGATTGATGAATTTATTTAAATTCTTCAAATTAAAAATGAATCGACTCGTGCCATCGGATTTTGGAACTAAAAAGTATGACGAAAGGAACTGCCCTGCAGAGTCTTCACATTCCTCTATCGCGCCCTTTTTTAATAACTTCTGAATTTCGACACTTAATTTCTCAGATTCTTCTCTAGAGAATTCTTTTCCCTTTGGAGCGATAGTCTGGAATGGAGTCTTAATAAATGGGATTTTGTATCCATTTAAACATTCTAAAATATATCTATCCGATGTGATGTTGCTCCATCTGTCCACAAAATAACGGAGGCGACCTGCTGGTTTCTTTACCTGCACTACCTCCTCGATGACGAGGTCCTCTTCCTCTCCGTCGGCCTGGATGAAGGGTGGGGGGTCCTGTAGGGTTTGGGTTTGAATTTCATTGGACGACGCTTTGGAACTGGACCCACCTGACGACTCCCGACAGGTGGGTATTTCGAGTTTCCCTGGTTCTTATAACCAGGAGTATACTTCAGAGCAGCTTTTTTCTTGATATTATCGCATACTTTGCCAATCTCCGTCACGCTGTTGATTTTATCTTTGAGTTTGTCCCCGTACAGTAACTCATCCGAAATCAATCTGTCGACCATTTCCTTCATGTCGTCACCTAACTTTGGGGTAATAAAAGATTTCCTTCCTACCGACTGCTGGTGGAAAACATCAACCATCATCTGGGCAGCGTGACTAATACATTCCGTCAGTTCCTCCTCATCAACGCCATCTTCGGACTGTTCTAGAAGCAAACTCACGGCCGCCCCCAAAGCAACAATCGCAGTACCAACACAGTTTTGAGTGTTCACGAAATGGTCGTCTCTCTGCTTTGGAATTCCCTTACACAAGGGAAGAACATCTTCATTTAATGCAGGTGCCTCCATGTAAAGATCTCCTTGCCTGTTGTACAATTCGATGATTTCTTTTTTATTTTTCTCAGGAAGACCTTCTTTTTTCCATTTCATCCATGTGTTTTTCAATTCTGGATGGAATTGAACTTTCTTGAATTTACAATCACTGGGGTCAGCTCCCAATAACTTTAGAGCTTCATTTTTTGCTTGTTGCTCTGATGTCTCTCTCGAAGTTCCGATTTCCTCAATCACCTGGATTTCAACGTCCTCTGGGCGTTTTGTCGGTCGATTCTCCTTCTCGCTGTCATCTAGAGACACGATAACGATTTTTTATGGCACCATCGTTCTTATTGAACTCAATTGCTGACAAATGTCTTTATTGCGGTCTTATTGACCAGACAAAACCATATGGGTTTGTCCCTCACACTTTCGTCTGGAAAGGCAAGGTAGACATCGAGACACAGCTAATAACTTATCAGTTTTCTCGATGTCAGTAGACTTGGATTCAGGAGGCGCTTTCAAGGTGGTCTGTACTGTTTGTACAGTCACCAGCGTCTCAACCACCTTTGTTAGGTTATCAAGTCTTTTATGCAATTCTTCGAATTTCTCATCACGTCTACTCTTCTTATGACTCCTGGATCTCGATCTGGAACGACTTCNAATGAATTTATTTAAATTCTTCAAATTAAAAATGAATCGACTCATGCCATCGGATTTTGGAACTAAAAAGTATGACGAACTTGGAACTGCCCTGCAGAGTCTTCACATTCCTCTATCGCGCCCTTTTTTAATAACTTCTGAATTTCGACACTTAATTTCTCAGATTCTTCTCTAGAGAATTCTTNGCGAATTTTATGATGTGACATAGCATTCAGAAGGGAAACAATATTCACTAACTTCATGGAAAGTCAACCCAGTCGCATTTAACACATCTCAATTTGAAGAACGGAAAATGCCCTTTAAAATGATATACAAATATTCTCATTGACTTGAAATGAAAATATCTAAAAATCCAACCAAAGTTGAATTTTCAAGTAAAACACGAAAATTCGTTTTATTCCTAATAAGTCTCATAACTCGTTGAAAAATCATCAAAATTAAACAGTTCGCCTGCCAATTTGATGGTTATTTAATCATCTTTCCAACCGCCATAAGATTCATACTGATAGTCGAAGAAAAAGAGAGCAATTCTCGTCAATTACGTTGAAGAAAACGAAAATTTAAATTTGTGACTTGCGAAAATCGACACATAATCACCCATAACTATTGATCAAATGTATGGAACGAAAATTAGCATACGCCATTTTGAAGATCTCATTGAGATCTTCAAGTTGGTGTATGATGAAGCCTCACAGGTCAAATCCAAAGTCCCGATAATTGATGGGTGGGATAATTGATTAGGGTGTGACATAGCATTCCAAATGGAAACAATAGTCAATAACTGCATGAAAATTCAACCAACTCGCATTTAATATATCTCAATTTGAAGAACGAAAAATGCTCTTTAAAATCCATAGAAAGATATTCCCATTAACTTGACTCGAAAATATAAAAAATCCAACCAAAATTGAATTTTTAAGTAAAACATGAAAATTCAATTTTCGCCTAAAAATCCCATAACTTAATGAAAAATGGCTGAAACCGAATCATTTACATGTCAATTTGAAGCTCATTTAATAATTCGTCTAAGAGAAAGAATGAATTTTAGGGTCAAAACCGAAGAAAGGACCACCGTTAGGGTTGCGGATCGTTTTCTTTTGGAAAAAATTTTTTATAATAAATTTTTTTTATAATAATAATAAAAAAATTTTATAATAATTTGCAATAACATTGTTTATATTCTAAAAAAAAAATAATTTCTGAGAAAAAACATGATCATGCGGTTTCTCCGGGGGGTTGAAGACAGCCCCATGTATCCGGAGGGGTGAAAATTTACGGGGTTGAGGGGGAGAGGTCTGACATTACATTTTTATAAAATTTACCCCTCCGGAAACATGCGCTGATTTTTTTTAATTTTTCGAACAATGAATTTCGAAGAAAATGCATGAGATTGGGTTTTTCTGGGGAGGTTGAAGACACCCGCATATACCCGAAGGGATGAAAATTTAGGGGAGTGAGGGGGAGGGTTCTGAAATTACATTTTTATAAAATTTACCCCTCCGGATCCATGCGGCTGTCTTCAACCCCCCGGAGAAACCGCGTATTCATGGATTTTCCCCGAAATTCATTGTTTAAAAAATTATAAAAAATCAGTGCATGTGTTTGGAGGTGTAAATTTTATAAAAATGTAATCTCAGACCCCTCCCCCTCGTTCCCTCAATTTTCATCCCTCCGGATACATGCGTCTACGTTCCACCGTGACAGTCATCAGCATTGAATAATTGAAAATATCAACATTTTTTCAGCTAAAATAAAATAACAAAATGCGCCGCAATACCCTTCTATTGACTCGTTCGGCAGACGGCTGGCCTGCGACTGCTGCGGCAGCAATCACAGTGCTGTTAACCCGGCCAACCAGGGCGGTCATTTAACCCTAACGCAATCTCGCAGCATTCGTTAATCGGGGATGGTATTGGCATAATTAAACTTTCACACATTTCTGCTAATTATTAGAAAATAACACAATAAACTGTATTAATTGAAACAAATCGATCATCTTTCAACTTTTTAACTATTTTCGGATCCGTATTTATGTCATTTTCGGCCGTTTTCACATTAAAATAACATCCTGGCTGCATTCTCGTAACATCCTCCTAACAGCCAGGATACTAAGTTGCCAGGGTATAAAATTTTCTAGCGAATTGGCTCTGATTTTCTATTGAATTTTTTCGTGCGTGTCGTCCATGGAAATGAATTTAAAAAACAAGAAAAATTTAGGTTAATTCATTCACAAATTTTTTATAGGTTAGTATAGTTTTCATTAAAAATTGGAAAAAATTGGAGTTTTCTCATCTTCCTAGTGCCTAAAAATTTAGAAGTCTAACAATTTTCAATGAAATTTTTAATTTCATGATTTTTCCCCTTTACATCGAATTCCATGTTGCTCTCTCACAGAAATTACAACTAAGCTACCCATGGTATTTCAACTTGTTTGTCAAAGTGTAAAAAGTTCAGGAAAGGGAAATTGAGGTGAATTTTTTAGTTTTCGTTACATATTTCAGTTGACAAAGAGTAATTTCGAATTATTATTACTTTCTATGGTTTCTTTCGATCTATAAAATGACTAAGATCGTGTATTGAAAAATTGGGAAAAATTCAGTAAACATATTTTGTAATATTCATGCATGGAAAAATCAACGTAATTTGTCACTCAATATTCATGTTTTTATGGAACATTCAAACATATTAATAAATACTCGTCTTAATGCTGCTAAAAAATTTGGAATATCATTGGATTTTTAGTGATCTATGAAAGTTTATGATTTTTCATCTTTAAATTGTATTCAATGTTACCCTCTTGTAATTACTGATTTACTCTCCATGAATTTTTAGTTTTTTTTTTCAAACAGTGGACGTGTGTCTGATGATTCAAACATGAAAATATAACTTTATAACAAAGGTTTGTTCTCATTTTTCCAGTGACTATTTCTCTAAATGTTGCGAGTTGTATTGAAAAAAAAAGAAGAAATTCTTTATTACGTTTTTGTGAGTTATTTTATATCGTATTTCAAATTAATACCACTGGACTGGTGTATACCACTTCAGCTTTTACTGCGCTTGTGATTACGTTTAATTGCAAATCCATGTCATCTTAACAATTATTCCCTTAATTTTTTGATCAAATTGCAATGGTATGGGACCTGTCAAATTATTATAGAGGTTAGGTGTGCTGGGATCGAGTAACTGAGGATAACCCGGAAGTTGAGCGGTGGTCATTCAACTAAGGCCTAGGGAAGCATCCCGAGCGCTAGTGTAACGGCGGCTGAGAGCGCGTGACGCGGCCCAAACTCGGGTAGGTGTGTAGTTTGCCCGAGCCGGGGTGGAGCGGCGTATTTCTAGCTGGGATACGGCTTCTTACCAGAGCTCGAGCGGCGCGATTCCTACACGGGTATTTCATAACTAATTTTCAGTGACTTCATCCTGAAAATCAAATTGAAGTTCTCAAATTCAGGAATTTAGTTTACAGGGTATCCCATAGGATGTGACCAAAGTAAATTGCAAGTAACTTGGATACAGTAAAATGTAAATAATTATTTTTTTTTTTTGTACAAGGAACATTCGGCAAATTATAATACGATTCTTTCCAAGTGTCCGCCATCACTTGTACTACAGAACTCTATCCTGCGTTCGAAACTGGTATAGATGCGCTGTATTGTGTTTTTATCAACCGCTCGGATAGCATCCTTAATTGTATCTTGCAACTCTCCCACCGTCGTCGGATGCTTCTCATAGGACTTATCCTTGAGAAAAACCCATAGGCAAAAATCGCAGGGATTTAAGTCCAGACTGTAAGGCAGCCATTCCATACCCCCATGGGCATACTTCGGGTAACCTAAGCCTAACACACGAGTGCCGTAAACGGAAAAAAGTATTTCAAATACTCCAGCAGTCCTGTGTGGGGCGGCACCATCTTGCATGAAGTAGAACTTCTTGACTAACTCATTTTTTCATGCCCAAGGAAAGTTCTTCTTCAAGAACTCACAGTAAATATCAGCACTGATTGTCGGACTCTCAATAAATTCAAAGAAAATACCTTTTATTGTAATTGCCGCCCATGCAGTGACTTTTTTCGGGTGTGAGGACTTGGTTTCAATAACGTGAGGTGACTCAGTTTCCCAAACACGAAAATTTTGTTTATTTACTAAGCCACCTAAGTAAAAATGTGCTTTGTCCGAGAAGATGATATTCTGCGTCTTCATTTCCTTGGATTCAGAAAAATTGTGAAGTTCTTGGCAAAATTGCACACGGCGAGCCATCGCCTCCTCACTTAAAAATTGATGTACAGAAATTTTGTAGGGATGGAAGTTTAAAAACACTTTCAGGACGCAGTGATGTGAAGTTTTTGAGACTTTCAAGGTTTGAGAAGCCTTTTGAACAGTATCACGTAGGAAAAAATCGTATAGAATCTTTCTATGCGGACTGTGTATAGCATTTCTATAGGTTTTTCGTATATGATATTCGGATATTTCTATACGAAAATTTCCTATACGGTTCATTTCTATACGAATTTCTACACGAATTCGAGCTCCTTTTCGGTAATATGATTTGATGAGGAATGATTTTTGTTCGATGGTTAAATTTTCCATTTTAGTGCTACAATTCCCGAGCGACTGAAGCATGAATGAAATTTGCGGAGAGTCTCCACTTCAACCATATATTAGACTTTAGACTGCACTGCCACCTTGCGGTATTCTACGCAATTTACTTTGGTCACATGCTATGGGATACCCTGTATAGATTTTAGTGATTCTCCGCGGTTATTTTGGATACACTTCATGGATTTTTTCCCCATTTTTTCATAAGAAACTCAATGGAAAATGTAAAGTTCAGCTTAATTATTCCCTAGATAAAAATAAAATAAAATTCAGGTAAAATTATTCTTAAATTGTCAATTTAGAACATTCAGCGCAATTTGGTTCCAAATAATCATAGGGGAGGATGGGGCAAAACGGTCCCCCTTCAATCGTCAATATTTTCCGATTCAATAATCCGATTGGGATGAGTTAGAGCTCGTTTTGAAGAATGAAAAATTATCTTCAAAATGAAGTTGAAACTGGGAATTTTCACAATGTCATTCACAAGTTATTGACAATTGAAGGGAGGCCGTTTTGCCCCACCCTCCCCTATTTTTATTGAAAATTTAATTCGGTTGAAAAAATTCATCGAATTTTCAATCAAATCTGAATTTTAATGACTTTTCCTTCCAAAATTGAATTCAATGTCGCTTTTTGGTTATTAACTGTCCATGAAATTTCCGTCTCTTTCTGATGGAGGAGCCTCTCATACTAACTGTAATCTGATATCAATATATCAATATCTGCTAATATCAGGCATTCTTAAGAATCACCTGTTTGCTTCAGCGTGGAAGCTTTGGAACCGTCCATTTTGACGATCTTCCAATTTCACTTGAAAATGATGTAGAATGTCATGAAATGTGAAGATATGATGTTCCTAGAAAATTTATGTGTGTATGTCCGTATAGATATTGCTGATTTTTTTACAAATCTTCACGAAAAAAAGGACTAAGGTTCGAGCTGAAAATTAAAAATTTTGTTTTCCATTTTTCCACATTTCCATTTTTTGATCATATCAAGCCATTATAATGCAAAAGCAGTTTTTAGATCCTGTTCGTATGGAAGTGAATATGAGGTATTCCACGCCAAATGAGTCAACCGCTGATCCTTACCCTCTTGGAAGTTAACGGCGATTTTTTCTACGATTGGGGGGATTGAAAAACTCAAATTTTTTCATATTTTTTCGGCAGCCCAGTTCGCAGATATGATTTTTTTTTACATTTTTCTGTTTTTTTCTAATAACTCGAGTTCTATTTGTCCGATTTTGATTTATAACGGGTCAAAATTTCAATTTTTTACCGCCTATACGAGCATTTCTATCAATATGTTTTTTTTCGAATCCTAAATCCTCATAATAACGACTTTTCGAAAAAGAAAACGTTGAAAAAGTTGAATTTTACAAATTACGTCATTTTTGACTTGTTTCATTTTTTTTCAGTAATTTTTATAATCAAAACAAGTATTTTGAGCCGTCATTCAAGTTGGGCATCCTCCTGGATCCATTCTATTTTTGATTTTTTCTTTTCGAAATTTCGCAAATTTGGTCAAAACACCCCAAAACGACTTCGATTATGTTTTGAAAAAATATGTAATATATAGGTATACAGTCAAATTTTCTTCATACTGTCTATAATTAATGTCAATCAACGCCATTTTGAGGTGTTTTGACCAAATTTGCGGAATTTTGAAAAGAAAAATGACGGTTCAAAATACTTGTTTTGATTATAAGAATTACAGAAAAAAATGAGACAAATTCAAAGTGATATAATTTGCAAAATTCAACTTTTCCACTGGTTTGAAAATTCGTTATTATGAGTATCTAAATATCGGAAAAATTTTTTTACGAAAAATATTCTTATAGGCAGTAAAAAATGAACAATTTCAATGCTTAATCAATCAAAATCAAATGGATACAACTTGAGTTATTGAAAAAAGCGGAAAAACGAGAAAAAATCATATCTCCAAACTAGGCTGCCGAAAAAATCTGTAAAAATGTGAGAGATAGTTTTTCAACCCCCCCAATCGTAGAAAAAATCGCTATCAATTTCCAAGAGGGTGAGGGTCAACAGTTGACTCATTTGGCATGGAATACCTCTCATATTTTCACCAAAGGACAATAATTTTTTTGCAGTCGCTCTTCATTAATCGAGTGATTTTCTTTTGAAAAATTTGTTCACGACAGCAATGAGTACATGACAAAGAAAAACAATTTTTTGTCTAGTAAAGTGTTTTATTTCAAGCCATATTTCACTTCGGAACATATAACTACCCACCTGAACTGTCATGTTTAGAATTTATTTCAAACTTGATTTTATTTAAAATGTTATTTTTTCAGTAAATTCAATTTATTCGTTGTCCACCGGACGTGGAGTTGCTGCCGTTGCGGCTTAAATTACTGATGGCCTAATGCGTCACGCGTATCCCTGAAAATCCCAAAATCTCAAACGCAGCGCAATTGCAGCGCAATTGCTGTCTTTTTGGCCACTAAATTCATTCTTATAAAATACTTCTTTAATATCGTCTTGGGTACCAAAGGGGTATGTCAATTTGATTGAACTCCTTGTGTTAATCACGCGTTTGTAACTTCGGAGTCACTTACATTATCCTTCCCAACGTATAAGTGATTAAGATCCTAGTAAACTTTGAAAAAGAAACATTCTTGCTACCCCAGACTCATATTTCAAATCGGATTTTGTGGCTTAACGGTCGATGAACTGCGAATTGTTTATTACATTTTAAGCGCGAAGTTCTGTGCAAGGACACATTTTCAAATGATTATTTTTCCAACCCATATATCGGGCAATATAATTGGCCTATTCGACATCACGTGGTACAAGCTACAGGGTTTTCAACTGATAATTTTTTGATAATTTTCTCTGGTAGTTGCTATTAAAAAACAAAACATCATGCAGTCGAATTAACCCCTCGTCAAACTGACCGATTGAATTCAATTGTGGTAATCCGAGGATTTTTATTCGAAATGAGTAGATTCGGAGTTCATTCCCTGAAAACCATTGATGAAAAGTAAAGGGGAATATTCCCGTCAATACGGAGAAAACGAAGAAGATAATTTGGAATAAATTTACCAGTTTTTGTGATGAAAGAAACTACACATTGAGTGCTGACACACACATTGAATACTGTTGTGTTAATTATACAATTTTCATTTTTCAATTGTGAGTTTCGTCTCATGGTCCAATTATATTGCCCGATATTTGGATTGGAAAAATAATTCCCCGAATACCACATGAGCTTCAAAATTAATCGGGCATTTTCCTCAAGCTTCCCTGCATACAAATGAAATCGTGAAGTTTTTCAGGAAAAATCACTCGTGCTTCGCACTCGTGATTTTTTAACCTGAAAAACTTGACTCCTTCGTTTGTTTGCAACGAACCTATCGGAAAATACCCGGTAATTTTGAAGCTCTTGTAGTACACTGGGATGCAAGCAGCCACTTAAGTTAGGTGGCTGTTAGGTGGCTGTTAGGTGGCTACTTGTTTTGGTGTAAAAAAGGGTAAGTGATACCTGAAACGATTATGGATGTAAATCTATGAATTATTAAGGAATTTTAGTAGCTTTAATGACATTAATCGCCATTAATTAAGGAAAATAACAGTTTGCGTATTGAAAGGGAAAATAAATCAGTAGGGGGAACGCCGCCGGATGGCGGCAGTGTCGACTTCTTGCCCAGGCCGATAAAGTCGGCAGCAATGGCGGGAGAAAATTGATTATCCAATAGGTTCATATTGGCATTTTTTTAATTAGTTTAATTCTGTACTGACCCAATTGCCCTACGTGAACAATGTTATCGCAAATAGATATGTAGGAGGAGAA